>NW_026463953.1:0-82193 GCF_027475565.1 Acinonyx jubatus
CTGAAAAACTTCCACAACACTAACAGTCCACATCTATCTGTCCAATCCCCAGGTAGAGGGAGCCCACACACTGAAAATCTTTCTGAGGCGGCAACCTTCAACTGGCCACAGTCACTCACCCTTTAGACAGGCTACGCGATAGGTTCCCAGGCTTCCCCAACACTCGAGGCTCCCAGGTTCCACCTTTGGCTGGCTCCCTGGTCCTGTGGGCAGGCCCAGACCTGGCAGGACAAACCCAAGTCCTCTAAGTCTGCCCTAAGGGAGACCAATATGCCCAAATGTGCAGGTAAGGCTTGGAAAAATGCAGATGCTGACATGAACCCCCCAAAAGTTCCACCAGTCCCCTAGCCTGGCTGGACATCACCCTGTTCTGGGTCCTGGCTCCCCGACCTGCCCCACCCGGCCCTGCACAGTCAGCACCCTGGGAGCTGGCCCCAGGATGCCAGGGATGTTCCAGGCCTATGAAAGTCTGGCCTAACCTGTTCACCTGCACAGCCTGCAGGGTGACGGGCGGGCATTCTGAATGGCTTTCTGAGGCTTCATCTGATACTGTCAGTCCTTTTGGGGACTGGCTGCCTCTGTGGGGTCCGGGGCTTCTTCAGCAGTCAAGGTCTCCCAGGTGTCTCTCTTTGCTGAGCTCCTCAAAGTGTCATTTGACCATAAGGAGCAAATGTCCCTTCTCTTCTGAGCTGAATGATTCAGTCACTCATATTTCGAGCCAGAAAACTTCCTTAAGCCTTATATCATCAATTAGTATAATGCCAAAGTAAAACAACCAACCCATCAACTCCAATCCCTCTAGGTTATTCCTACCTAAACCGGCCATCTTCAACAACTGGATACGAGTCAGGACCCTCAATCTAAATTGAGGAGGTTGGGATATCATGAGAACTCACTTGATAAGCCCATGAGGTGCAGAGAAGTTAGAAGGGCACAAAAGGCCTGGGTTGGAATCAAGTGCCGTACCCTGCTGACTACAAGAAATGTGGATGCAAAGTGAACACACCGATTAGAATCTCTAGAAGAAAGAGTTTTATTCCAGCCCAAGTTAGGACAGCTACCCGGGAAACACACTCTTCACAGGGAAGAAAGGGCTCCACAGAATGAACAGTTGTTACAGGTTTATACACTTTTTACATCTTATACAAGGTCAACAGACTAAAGATGAACACATAGATAGGAATCACAAGTTTTAGCGTAATGGAATGCAGGGAGTAGGAAGTGTTGATCCATATCGCAAGGACAAGAAGGTTTTCCTTTAGGCTTCAGGCCACGTTCGCAAAGCAGATGTACAGGCCATGTGTGGTGGAATCAGGGTTGGGGTTTGAACAAGTTTATGTACAGTTATGCTGACCTAGAAAGAAATCTAAAATGGTTTCCTTTGTATATTAGCCCTTTAGAAAGTTTTCGTCTCATCAGTACGATGATACCTTTCGCATACCAGATTTAATTCCTGCCTCCAGGGAGAAAGAGGAGGGTCTGAGTGTCCTAGCATAGCCTGTCTCCTAAGTAATTCTTATTTAAGAAGCACCTGGGTGGCTCAGTCAGTTGAGCATCCAACTCTTGATTTCAGCTCAGGTCATGATCTCACCATTCATGAGCTTGAGCCCTGCATCAGGCTCTGTGCTGACAGCATGGAGCCAGTTTGGATTTCTCCCTCTCTCCCTCTCTTTCTCTCTGCCCCTCCTCTGCTCACACTCTCTCTCAAAATAAATAAACTTTTTAAAAAAGGGATTTTTACTTAAAATAATCAATATGTCATTGTGGTACATTTTGGAGCAGGCTGCCCCTAGCCCCCACAATATCTGGCCAGATCCCGTATCCTCCACTAACCCACAGCTGATGTATGATCGCCCTGGACGATCTTCAGCAAGAAACCTATTAGTCATTGTTGTCACAATCCCCCTTAACCCTCATATTTCATCTTATTTATTTTCTACCCACTGACGCCCTGCCTTTGCTCCTTAGCTATACCGCCAGGCTGTATTCAGAATTGAGTCCAATTTCCCCCTCTGCACTACAAAATCCCACTTGTGGAGATAGCCCCGCTGCCTGAAAAAAGTATCCGTAACTGTGCTTTAACAAACGTCATTGCTTTTTTTCTTAAACAATTACACACTTTGAGATAGCTCTGGGAGTCTCCCCGGGAAAACGTGAAGCTGCAACACCGACGACTTAACGACCCAAAGCGATTCTCGGTGGCGCCCACGCTTCTCCCCAAATCCTGGACACTCAGCCTCCCGCTGAGCACCCCCTGCTCTGGGCCACGTCCCGCCTCTCCCGCCGGCTCTCCGCCAACAGCACAGACCCCGCCTGTCCTGCTCGGCCCACTAACTAGGGCCAAGCGCGGCCGCCGGGGTCCCGCGACACCCGTGCCTGCAGCCCGGCGTGTCCAGTCAACCGAGGCTGTGCACAAACCTGTCACCCTAGCGCGGACATACTGGCGCGTACAGTGTAAGAGGCCTCGGGGCTCTAAGTCTCACCTGGAACTGCCCGAAACAGTCACTGCAGGCAGCCAGCTCCTCGGACACCAAACACCCCCAAACTCACCTGAACACGCAGCCCGCGTCCTGTGGGACGTAAGGAGCAGGACCGGAAAGGCGGGAGGGAGGGGGACGCGACCACACCACAACCTGGCCCCGCCCCACCCTCGCCACGTCCAACACCGACCCCGCCCCTCCGGGGACGCACCCTCCCTGTTCACCCTACCTAGGCCCCGAACCACGCGGCCAGGTCCTGCACCGAACCCGCCCCACCGCTTACGTCTCCTTCTGGTCTTTGCTCATCCTCCCTACACGGGCCCCACCCCTCCGCTTCTGCCCCTTTCGGTCTCAGTTCAACCTCACTAGGCCCCGCCTCAGGCTGGCCACGTCCGGCACTGGCCCCACCCCCACCCCCACTCACCCTCCCTAGGCCCCGCCCCACGCTGGTCACGTCCTACACAGTCCTCGTGACGTCCCGTCCACTCCGCTCACCCTCCCTAAGCTCCTCCCCACGCTAGCCACGTCCTACACGGGCCCTGCCCCTCCACTGTTGTGTGGTCCCCGCTCTCCGCTCACCCTCTCTCAGTGCGGCCCCACGCTGGCCCGCCCCTCCGCAGACGTCCGGTCCCCTCTCTTCCTCCCCAGGCCACGCCCTTCGCGTAATTTCTTACTAACCCGGAAGCGGGTTTCCGGAAGAGCAGGTATCGCTCGGTAAGTGAATTGTGGTGTTTGAGGTTTACCTCAGCCCCTTCCCGGCCCCATTCTCCATACCCGGGGCCCAAGGATTCCTGCCACTTACTGGTCCCCGCCTCAGGCCCCGTAGCCGCCCGTCAGTCCCGGGGGAAGTTCAGCGTTGCCCTGAGACGCTCAGGACGTCGATCCCTCCGCTCCTCGGTCCTCTGGTCCGTGTCCGTTTCCGGTTGAAGTCGTTCGGAGGCCTCCCACAGAACCCAGTCCTCTTCTGAAACCCTCGCCATCCTCGTCCTCCCGCGGCCGGAAGCACGGTCACCGCCTCAGCGAGGCTCGTGGGCCCCGGCCTGATGGCAGAGACCGATCCCGTGCTAGGAACCCCCGTGTACTTAACGTCCCAATCCTGCTCCCGCTGGCTGTGTCTGACGCTGTGTTTGCCCTGTCCACATCCCACTGGAAAAGGGAGCTCTTCCTGGGCAGAGATCAACTGTGATCCCATCCCTTTGAATGTCCAGTTGTGTCCGCAGGATGAGGATGCAAGAGGCACAATATAGAGATGGAGGGAGTAAGGGAGAGTCAAGTGGAGGATGGGAGGTGGGTGGTTACAATGGACTTTCACAGGAACAGTGACAGTGAGAAAGAAAGTGACCTGGGGAGAAGATAGTTCAGTATGTGAAAAGAGACAAAAAGATCAGTACGGAAATAGGGACAGAGTATGTAATCAGACTTTGACCAACAGTAGCATTGGGCGATAGGAGGTTGGATTGCAGTCTCATTAATTTTTTTTTAATTTCTAAATTGCTTTCCCTATTAAATTATTTGTCACATTCAAACTATGAGGCCACAGTGCTTTTCCTGTCCGCTATATACTGAAAGTGTTTTGCTGATTAGTAAATAATTTTACAATATTTCTGTGTGCAGTTGTTGGAGATACTGATGATTTTTGTCTTCACATTCAAAACAAAGTTTAAACAGGTATTCTAATATTCAACATCTTCCTTTTTCTCGATATTTTAATTATATGGTCTGAGAGCTAAGGTTTCCAACTAAGTTTATGATTTCTTTGAATTCCGTTTGCCCTTTTTTGTTGTTATTCTTTCACCAAATATCGTGGGATGGGCTGCATAGTCCTGGAACCTTTGTTCTAACTTGTCTCATCATGATAAATACATTGCTCAAAGGTACTTCCATACCTGCCTGACCTTGTACGTTTCCGCATGCCAATAATTAGGTCTTAATATTCCATTTTTGATGTATAAATGTGATGTTCTGGTAAAAAGAGAAGTTAAAAGCTTTTAATCAGTATGAGTAAAACCATGAAATAGAGAAGCTGCTCTTGCTCAGGAGAAATACGGGCAGGAATTTTCAGGAGCAGGGGTGAGAAGGGCAAGCCTTACCACTATCAAATGCAATCCAACTCATGTATAAGGCCAGTAATGGTACCTCCACTGGCCTCCTTTTCACATCTCTGCCTGGCCCAAAACACACACAGCACAGGGAAGCTGGGGAGGGAAAGCCCAAGAATTTTATAAATAATCGCTGAACAAAGGTATCTCTCTAGTGAGGAGGTGAGACTTGGCTCTGTGATGGAAAGGCAAAGCACTTGGGATGTTAATGGATGGAAGGGAGCCTGGGAAGCTCAGAGACTGGAGAAAAGGAAAAGCCTGCACATCCTTCCTTGGTGGTCCTGTGTTCAGCATACGCTACAAGAGTGCAAGGATTGTGACTTGAATGGGACACAAAGACTCATATTCCCACGGCTACCACGTGGCGTGTGGGCTTCACCAGGATTCAGGGTATTGTGAAGCACAAGGTAACATGTGTTCCTCTCCATTTACAAGTTTATTATCCCTGTTCCCTGGTGGCTTAGTAGAGAGTAGAGGACCATCTATTCCACGCGCTGATTTTCCTCCCCACTTGAGTGCTCGTAGCCCAGGAATGGGACAAGTTATTCAAAGACCTGATTGGCATATTTTCTAAACTGGAAAAGTTCATTTATCTGATTATTACCCTCTCCTTCCTGAAATGGTGTTCTTAGGACGTTCTGATCTCTGACACTCAGGTATCCTGCCTGACACATTTCCTCACTCACCCACGACTTTCCCTCAGAATTCTCCCCACTCCAGACCAGTTCCATCTCTCTGTGAGCCAGTGACATAGAACTTCTGAAGTGGCTCTGTTTAGGGGGTCTTTGTGAGAAGTGCTTCATGCCCAGACATCAAGTAGGGAAAGGACTGGACACCGTGGTATCAGTATGCCCATACATACTGTGCACCAAATCTGGATGTACTGTTAGCTCTTTACACACCAGGATTAAAGAAAGTGCACACATTAGTAGTGAATCTCAGGAGTGCCTGAAAAATCCTGGAAAAGAATACCAATAAGGGGAAATTTGTTGCACCCAATTGTGTAATGTATTTGAAGTTTAACAAAGTGAATGTGTGCATTTGAGCTAAAACTATTAACAATTTGCAATAGAAGGCAGAGATTACAAACCAATAGCCATGACAAAATACGGCGGCACTTCACACATGATGAGTGCTTTATTCACTAATTGTTATTTAAAATCAACCTAAGTGTCTGACATAAAGAGGGTTTTAAATTGTTAACAGCACATCGATCCCAGTGAGATTTACTGTTCAAGGATCTGTAAAAAATCGACGTCTCTGCAGATGGCTGAGGGTTTCTACACTCTGGGTAAGTAGGAGTTTGCTGGGCCAAGAAGTAGCACCTTTCACGTTGTGATAGATTCTGGCCCAATGACCACCCCCCGCCAAACTGCAAGGAAATCTTTATCAGTGACCAACTCTTGAGGCATCCCCCCCTGCAAAACCCAGGAATTAATTACATATATACATTACGTGCATACATACATACAGATTTGGATGAAATGACAACCCTTTGTTTTTATTTTCGTTTCACTAGACATGTATAATTTTTTTTTCGTTTTTGTAGACCTATGTATAATTAATTGTTTTTCCAATTCTTTATTTATTTATTTTGAGAGAGAGAGAGAGAAAGAGCACAAGCAGGGGAGGGGCAGAAAGAGAGGAGAGAGAGAGTCCTAAGCAGGTTCCATGCTGTCAGCACAGCCTGATGTGGGGCTCACTCTCACAAACGATGAAATCATGACCTGAGCTGAAATCAGGAGTTAGATGCTTCGACTGAGCCACCTAGGCACCCCTCTAATTCATTTTTGATGTGCATTTACATACTATTTTTTATTTTGTGGTTTAACGATATACACACAGGCACTTACACACTTTGGTATTATGTTTTTGTGGTGAACCAAAATCCTTTCTTCATGCTTTTTATTTTTCCTGTGGAAGGCATCACCTATTGCACATTTAAAAGTGTTATGTCCCATTCAGTTGTAATACAGCATTGAATATTGTTTATTTTAAGTACTTCATTTCAATTGTGTTAAAGTTTCAGATAATGTAGCAATGCCTGGATGGCTCAGTTGGTTAAGCGTCTGACTTTGGTTCAGGTCACGATCTTGCAGCTGGTGAGTTTGAGCCCCACTCTGTGCTGACAGCTCAGAGACTGGAACCTGCTTCAGATTCTGTGTGTCTTTCTCTCTTTGCCCCTCCCCTGTTCATGTTCTGTGTTTCTCTCAAAAATAAACATTAAAGTTTCAGATAATGTATTTTCAGATAGAATTTGACCTACTTTCATGTTTTTTCTGTTCCAAATTGTTTTGGCTATAGCCCCACCCAAAATCAAAATTGACACAAAATTGACTTTTAAGATAATTCTCAGTTTGTATGTGAATACATAAAATTTAAATTTAAATTTAAAAATGTAAATTTTTAAAAATTTAAAACTTTTACATTTCGATTGCACCGAATTTCTGTAGTCACTGAGATTTTTATGTCATGATGTCCTCTAGGTTAAGAATTGGTTTGGCAGCTTTACTCCTGTCATATTATGTCCTCAAAAAGTTTTAAAGACATTTTTATGTGGGTCTACAAAATTATTTCAAATGGAAGCCATAATATTTTGCTGTTGTAAGTAGACTTTGTGTGTGTGTGTGTGTGTGTGTGTGTGTGTGTGTGTTTGCTTAGTTTTTAAATTATATTAACTAAGCAGTATTGATTTCAGTATATTAAGAATAGCTTTGTCTACTTTTTAAAATATTTGTATTAAGTATGATCATTGAAAAGGCTTCTGTTTTTTGGAATTTGAAATCCTGTCTTCAAAGAACAGCTCCTGTTCCAGTTCTTTGGCTCTTCTCTTTCTCTCTTTTACTTGCCCTGAATCCAGCGTCCTGTGCAGTGGTGAATGGCTGCAGCCCTCACCAGCCCTCCTTTCTCAGCCTTCACTTTAGTGAGACTGCTTCTTTCTCTGATGCTGAATATGTTTGCTGAGCTTTTCTTGATTAGCAAGAATTATTCCCCCCTATTTGACATGATTTTTAAAGATTTGAAATTATTTTGAAAAGTCATATGTTTTTCTAAGGGTCTATTGATGTGATCTAATTATTGGGGTATTTAAAATTATTTAATGAAGGTAATATGTTTTCTGGTATTGAAGCATTCATTATTGCAATAAACTACACTTGACAATGTTGTATAAGTGCTTTGGGAGAAATCACAAATCCATTGTATGGATGGAATCTGATATATATAGTTTATGTATTAAAATTGGCTGATGGCATTGTTCTTCTTTGTGAATGAATATTCATAACATTTTCTTGGAAATTAACCAATTTCTCCTATATTTACAATAACAATATAATTCCTGTTTTTCTTACATTTAAGTTACTGCTTTTAAATGAATACATGGTCTATTTTATTTGCCAGTGTTATTTTTTTCATAAGTCCTCTGTAATTGCTTGATTTCACTGTGCAGACTTTTTATTAATTTCTGTCAAATTTGTTTTCTTCATTTCATTCTTTATTTACTCTTTTTATTCTTCTTTTATAAATATGTGGTTTATTTGTGAACATCTGAAAACTGAAAAGTCTTCTTTTTTCTTCTCTTGGTTTATAAGTGTTTTTAAACTCACTGAAGGTTTTGGCTTTAACTCTTCTCCAGAGGCTTAAAATGTCCAGCAGTTCTTGCTTGCTTTACACTGTGGCCAACCAAATGCAAAGGTTACATCTCTAAGAAGATATCTTCAGGTTGTATGGTAACATAGTGTTGCAACTTAATAGTTATGTCTTCATTGTATTTTAAATGCATTCAAGGAGGAAAATTTTTTTAAGTACATACACAGCCTGACTCATGATTAGCACAAAGTCTGACTCATAACTAGCGATCGATAATAACTGACACACTTAAAAATGTATTATTTTTATACTTCCTTTTCTTTTGTTCTCATATGCTTTCACTGTCAACACCCTATGCCAGACAAATACCTAAGTATGAAAATTAATCAAACTCTTCCTAATTGCTTTACTGCATTCTTCAGCAAAGACTAATTTGCAAACAAATATCTGTTCCCATTTCTTGCTTGCAATTCTCCAGTGGCTTCCCATTAGCTTTAAAAATTGAAAGAAAGACGAGTCCAATTACAATGACCTTTGGGCCCTGAAGTCCACCTGCCTGCCACCATCTCAGGCTTATCCCATTGCTCGGCTGCCTGCCAGTATGTTCTCCTTCCCTGGGCACCCTGGGCACTGCAGTGTGTCTGCAGTGTTACGCTTGCTCCCTCATGAGGGTGGGGAGGGTGCAGGTACAGGGGTGAGCTTATTTGTATCTCTGCTGAACTTTCTAATGCTTTCCCAAGTAAAATTTTAAGGTATCAGATAAATGATATGTGCATTTTAAGAGTGTTTCCCCACTTCCGCAAATGAAATGTTTTAGTATATGTATATAGAATATCCTTGTCATTATTTCTTTAAAAATCTCTAGTTCTAAACTAGACAACTCCCCAAGAACAGATGATCTCTGTGCTTTATTCGTCCATGTAATTTCATTGTTTGGTATAGTCTTTGACTTGAAACATATTTATTTAAAAATTTTTTAAAATTTAGTTATTTTGAAAGAGAGAGAGACAGCATGAGTGGGGGAGGGGCAGAGAGAGAGGGAGACAAAGAATCTGAGGCAGGCTCCAGGCTCTGAGATGTCAGCACAGAGCTGGACGCAGGGCTCGAACTCACAAACTGTGAGATCATGATCTGAGCGAAAGCTGGATGCTTAACTGACTGAGCCACCCAGGTGCCCCTTGAAACATATATTTATTAATGACAAAAGGAGATCATCACTTTTTTTCTCAAAGACTCAGATGTTGCAGTAAATAGGTTGAAAAGACAGAACATATCAAAGATACATGAAAATCAAAACATTCGTCAACTAATGGTTTTCTACTAAAATATACTAAAGATCTTTTGCTGTCAGAAGATTAAAATGTTTAGAAAACCACAAAGTATTTCTTTTCTTAATTTTTTTTAATGTTTATTTATTTTGGGGAGACAGAGTACAAGCAGGGGAGGGGCAGAGAAAGAGGGAGACACAGAATCTGAAGCAGGCTCCAGGCTCCCAGCTGTCAGCACAAAGCCCAAAGTGGGGCTTGAACCCACAAAGTGCAGGATCATGACCTGGGCTGAAGTCGGGCGCTCAACCGACTGAGCCACCCAGGCGCCCGTACAACAAAGTATTTCTTATGGCATCCTACCTGAAAGGAAAATACATTGCATGATTTTTCCTCCAAAATAATATATTCTATTAGGAATGTCTTAATATCTTAAAATTTTTATTCCTTTGCCATCAGTTTAAAATATATACTATTTAGAGACAGTAGAAATTCCATGGTTGTCAGAGGGTGAGGGTGGGGAAGAGGAATGGGAGTGGTTTAATGGGAACAAGGTTTCAGGTTTAGAAGATGGAAAGAGTTGTGGAGATAGATGGTGGTGATGTTACACAACATTATGAATGTATTTAACACTACTGGATCATACACTTGAAAATGATTAGAATGAGGGGCACTTGGACTGGAGCGGAGCTCAGTCAGTGGAACGTGTGACTCTTGATCTCAGGGTTGTAAGTTCAAGCCCCACGTTGGGTGTAAAGATTATTTAAAAATCTTAAAAAAACCATGATTAGAATGGTAAATGTTGTATGAATTTTACCACAATAAAATAAAATAGAAAAATATCCTACTTATAGTAAAATCAATTCTTACAGTGATTGTTCACTCTGGAAATAAAACATCAAGTTATAGAATTCATTTACTTAGTGGAAAAATCTCATTTTTGGAAAGTGGGGGGAGAAGTCAAAGAGTTCAAAGGCATGGAGAAGATTTGAAATATTTAAGGAACATGGAAGACTTACTAGTTACCAAACAAGAACAGTGTTGCCAGATATATGTGGATGCCACTGTGAGTTGTGACTTCACATACAGAGAAGGGTCAGTATTCTAATGCTGTGCTGCCAGATACAGTCATGGAACAGGCAGGTATTTGGAGTCCCTTTCTGTTGGGGCCTTGATGAGCAGATATAATGAAAAAGACATAAATGACGTTAGTCTGGGCAAATATCTATCGAAATGGGTGACAGAATTAAACTGGGCAGTACCAATGAGGAGGGCTGGAGGCTAACATTTAGGAATTCTGGCAGTGCCATGGTTCTTACGTGGTAGAAAACATGGACACAGGGACAAATTTTATGAAAAAAAAACGAGAGTAAGATAAAAACAGGGTGGCACCTCTGATCATTAATGTTAGGGGTACTATTCCAGGTAAAATCTGGGTGGGATGTGTAACCCTTAAAGAATCTGATATTAGGAGGCAGGAAAGGAAAATTCAAATTCTACCTATACCACTTTCTAAAATATGCTTATGTCTATGTATATGCTGGTGTGTGTGTAGTTGTGTCCTATGACTAAAGTTTCCTGGACTGATGATGATGGCATTGATTAATAATAACAAAACCATAACTAGCAGAATTATTTTGAGAAATAAATGAACAACTGTATGTAAATTTCCAAGCACAAAGTCACATAAACTAAAACTATTGTTATCTTGTCTTGATGTGAGATACAAATGGGTGAGTTGAACCCACTTATGTTTATGACTTATTATTATCATTTCTCCATGAAATATACTTACTTACTATGGATGTTTTAGGGGGAGGATTTACAATTTATAAATGTTTTCAGAGATATACACATACAGAAAATCAAACCATGAAATTCAGGAAAGTTGTATCTAATGCAGATTTCAGTGAACAATTTTCTAAAACTTTAGTTGGAGTAAATAAATGCCCTCCAAAAATCCTTTCATTGTATAATTTCTGGGAGTACTACCCTGTAAAGATTGTTAGACATGACAATAATGCCATAACCCACATGTTCCTACAGTTTTCTGATGCAGGGGATTTTAAGGGTTAAATATGTGGCATGGGTGTCATTGATCCTCAAAATGAAGTAAGTCACTGAATTGATTAACCTTACCATAAAATGCATTCTTGTTGTTGTTTCATAACCAAACCCATTCAGAACAAATCGAAAGGTAAATGTTGAGGGAGCGATGTTACTGGAGACCCTTCTTGGAGGAGACCATGATTGATACGGAATTCAGAGGGCTGAGGGCAGGGAAGAATAGGAATGGAGTGAGATACCAGAGGGCTGAGGAACCAAGGAAAGTGCTAGTCAGTACACAAACTAATCCCTCAGCCTGAGAACTTTCACAAGGGTTCCACATATGCCAGAAATCCTATTTTGTAATCAGGAGGAAGTGGGTTTTCACATTCTTCCTAAATTGAGGGTACTTCTATCTTCTCTCCAAGCAACAAGAGTCAGAGCCTTAACTTTTTCCCTGGTAGTGGAGAGCCATCCCCCTGCAACCCCATTTCCTTTGGAGTACAGTGCATGTTTCTGTCGTTTGTGCTGGGGATCACTTCCAGGTAAAGAACTGGGGCTTCATAACAAGTGGGTATGGAAAATGTGGGCAGCTGGAGTTTCATGGCTCCTTTCTCCTTCCTCAGCTTTGCCTCCTGTTGCTTGGACTATATGAGTGAAAACCCAGAAGACAGAATGGAATCACAAGTGAGTAGGGAATTATTCTTTCTACTGAAATGTCCATTGCCATCATATGGCTATGTATCTCCTACAAGCATTCATGTTCTAAGTACACTCAAGTTTTTCAAGAATCTGAACTTGAAGTTTTCCAAGAACTATGAAATTAAGGATTCTTCATGTGGTAATTTCCTTCCCAATGTTACACTAAGATATCAGCCTAGTTTAATGCCGGGTATTTACAAGACAGGTATCAGAGATTTTCTTTTTCCATATCCATCCCATGGCCTTCTTAGCACCAAAAATACACTCATTAACCATTTTATTGACTATATTGGGCTTAGGATTGAGGTCAGTGCAGGTGATAAAGATGATTAAGAGCAAAACTTTACAGCCCAATAGTTAGGCAGCTGTTCCCACAGGTGAGCTCCAATGCAGTATTCTATGTGCTTGCTGCAGGGAGTGCTAATTAATATTGAGGGAAGATGAATGGTGGTCATGCTGGAGAAGCCAATGAGGAGTCATTCTCTTTTTTCCCCCCAAATTTAAACCTTGTAAAAGTTTTGATAGAATGTATTTGTACTTTTTGAAATTTATGAAAGAGAAAACAAATTCTCATTACTTCTCATGTACCAAATCCTACTTTTCCCCTCTTTGTAATTTCCCTCTGTTCAGATTTGGCAACTGGAAACAATGTATAGGGAGTATGGTTTTCTTAGTTTTGGCTGTAATTCAGTAAAAGGAGCATAGGAGGTAAAATAAAATTTAAGGACCTCTGGAAACTTTTGATGAATTGAAGAGACAAGAACAATACTGGCTTTAAGTATGCTTGAACTGAGACACAAGATAAAGAAACAAAAAACAGTGTTAACTGCTATTGGGAGGACTCAGGCCATAGGAAGGGTCAGGAAATACTATCTTTCATTACACAAGTCTCAGAGCCTCTGGCTTTGCTCATGAACCATTTAGCTTTATACTTTATAATGAACAATGTAGTTACATGAAGATTAAAGGATGTGCCTGCTGATCTCCCATCTTGTATGAATTCTTTTCAGTTTTGCAGAATTATGGACAGTGCTTCAATATCATCTGACATTTATTGAATAATAAAACTAGAAGTTGTGTTTAGTGAAATATTTGCTCGGGGTGCCTGGGTGGCTCAGTCACTTGAGCATCCAACTCTTGATTTCAGCTCAGGTCATGATCTTACAGACCTGAGTTTAGGCTCCACACTTTGGACTCTCTCTCTTTCTCTCTTTCTCTCTGCCTCTCCCACACTCACTCACGTGCATATGTGTGCGTGCACATGCTCTCTCAAAAGCATTTAAAAATTTCTAAAAATTAAAAAAAAGAAATGTTTGTTCATTAGCAGTTTGCTATGTCATTGGATCTTTAAGAACTCGTAAAAGGTCACTACACCATTTCATGGATGATGAAACTGAAGTCATAAAGAGGAATAATCTAATCATAGTACTTAAAAAGTGGCAGGTTGTATATAATGAGTCCATAGATTTTTTGAAATTGGTGGAGAATAGTGTTTTAAGTTTTCAGGAGAAACTTTTATACTCATGATGTGAAGGCCTTTTTTTTTTTTTAATAAAGTTTATTTTGAGACAAAGAGAGGCAGCACAAGTGGGGTAGGGGAAGAGAGAGAGGGAGAGATTGAGAATCTCAAGCAGGCTTCACACTGTCAGCGCAGAGCCTGATGCAGGGCTCAAACTCACAAAACTGTGAGGTCATAACCAAGAGTCAGACACTTAACCAACTGAGCCACCTGGGTAACCCGAACTGGAAGTCTTAATTACAAGTTTATTGGGAAATTCTCGGGTTATATTATGCCACATCTCACTTGATAGCTCTTTATAATGAAAGTTATGTATTTAGAATGTGTATGCCTGTGGGTCTATCTGAA
Source organism: Acinonyx jubatus (assembly GCF_027475565.1). NCBI lineage: Eukaryota > Metazoa > Chordata > Mammalia > Carnivora > Felidae > Acinonyx > Acinonyx jubatus. The sequence continues at coordinate 14,048 of NW_026463953.1, forward strand.
AGTCAGATGTCCAGGTGTGCACTGCAAACGATGACCGAACCCAGTATCCTATTTGAATGTTCTGTACCTGCAGCCCCCACTTCCTTAGTGCTGTTACATATACCACCCTCCCCTGAATATTGGCAGAAATGGCCCTGTCTGAAAACAATGTCCATAATGCTCTAGGAATCAGTGACCTTTGCGGATGTAGCTGTAGACTTTACCCAGGAAGAGTGGACCCTACTGGACTGGTCCCAGAGAAAACTCTTCAGAGATGTCATGCTGGAGAACATAAGTCATCTAGTCTCAGTTGGTGAGTCTCTTACTATTTATCATGTATGTATACGTTTATCCATTCACTCATTCATTCAACAGCCATGTAGAAGAGCTTCCTCATTTCTCACCGCAGATTCTGTCTTGATTCTTTCTTAACTCTCACAACTACCTTACAGCAGTCTTCACGTTTTACTTTAATTTGTCATCCCACTAGAATGTAATCTTCCTCACACAATTTCATGCCATTCTTGCTACTTAATCTCCAGAACACTCAAACAGTGGTGAGAACTCATTATTTTTGAATTGATAACTAAATGTATTGACTTTTTAAAAAAGAATTTTTTTCCTGTGGGGGCTGTGGTTAGATCAGACCACAGTATTAAAAAAAACAAAACAAAAAACTTTTCCACATAGAATCTAGATGTTTCTGGTAGAGTTATTATTTATTGGATTTGTTTGGGATACAGTATTCAAACACTGTGAGAACTTGTATCTTCTTACTGTATTAAAATATCGAAGATTGCACGGTTTGTCTTTGAACTTGGTTGGGTGTCAGTAATAGGTCCTTAATGTCTTTGGGAACAAGTGGAGAGTTAAGCTTTTGTTGGTGAAGGACTATCCATGTTGTTTCCAACATATTCTTCCCTGGGATGACTTTTAGAGGTTACCTTATTCTTTCTCATTAGTTGGCCCTATATTGATGATCATGTACTGTTTGGGGCACAAAACCCAAAATTTGATTATCTTTTTTCTACTAACAGGCAAACAACTCTACAAATTAGATACAATTTTCCACTTGGAACAAGGAGAGCAACTTTCCACAGAAGGGATAGGTTTGCTGCAATGCCAGAGTCTAGGTGAGCTACATGAAGAGCCTAGTCAGTGAGTGAGTAGGCCCTAAGAATCATGAAATGAAATTTAGTGACTTTTTTTTTAAGATAGACAATGTGATGGGGGAAATTTCTTCAGATGTTGACATTATACTTTATAGGTGTCAATTTCTATTCTGTCTTTGGCTTGGGGAGGGTAATAGTTATGTACTTACTGGTTACAATTCACAAAAATGTCCCTGTTTCTTTCTTCTATGAAGATTTTCCCTCTCTTTTCATTCCCAAATTGTCATCTCCATCTTATGTTTCTCATATTTCAGTCCTGAAAATGTCAAGTGCTGATGTCCTGTAATTGTTTCTTCTTAAAGTATTCCTTAATTTGGCATTTTTCCTTCCCATCTCTGTTAGTATTTGAAACCTATTCAAATGAGCATTTAGTGTCTTCAGCATTTTAATTCCCTCAATGTCACTGTGGCAATTTTTTCCCCAATCTTTTCAGATAGGGAAGATGATCTTAAAAAACAAGAAATAATATTCATGCAACATATCTACAAGAAGGACACGACATTAATCAGTGCAATGGTAAGCTTTAAGGGTGTGGACCTGTTCTTACAAATGATCTGGGTATTGAATAAGTAAGGAATTGGGCATAGTTACGCAACCATAATTGAGATTGGAATCAAGGGCTTTCACAGTAGGAAGTTTTGGTTAGTTTGATTTTAGGGAAGAAATTAATCTGAGGTCAAAACCATACTTAAGTTCTTGTAAAGAGATAGCTGCATAATCATGACTTATACCTAACAGTTGAAACGTAATAATGATATCTGTGCATTTGGGATGCTACAAAAATCTCTTTGCTTGCTGGAATGTAATACCCTGTGTTTACGTAACTAATATAAAAAGTTTTGTAGGACTGTCACTGAATGATAACTATAGAATTTATACGTAGATGAAATGAAGGAAGGAATAAATATGAGCAAATTTTTAACAGTCTCTCATTTCCTTTCAAAAACCAGAAATCTCACACCCAAGAAGATCCTTTTGAATGCAATGATTTGGGAGAAAATTTTACTGAAATATTAACTTGGACTCAATATGTGGTACCTAAAATGGGAAAGAATCCCTATATCGGCAACAAATGTGGACAAGACAGCAGTTACTTGACATCCATTAATATACATAAGCAGAGTCATGCTACAAGTAAACCATATGAATGTCATCAAGGTGGGAATGCCTTTATTCAAAGCTCTGCCCTTAGACAACCCAATAATACTCAAAATGGAGAGAAAACATTTGAATGTCATGAATGTGGGAAAGCTTTTGGAAAAAGCTCTAACCTTAGGCGACATGAGCTGATTCACACTGGAGTGAAACCTCATGGATGTCATCTATGTGGGAAGGCCTTCACTCATTGTTCTGACCTTAGAAAACATGAGAGAATTCACACTGGAGAGAAATCATATGGATGTCATCTGTGTGGGAAAGCCTTCAGTAAGAGTTATAACCTTAGGCGACATGAGATGATTCACACTAGAAAAAAACCTCATGAATGTCATCTATGTGGGAAAGCCTTCACTCATTGTTCTGACCTTAACAAACATGAAAGAACTCACTTTGGAGAGAAACCATATGGATGCCATCTATGTGGGAAGACATTCAGTAAAACATCTTACCTTAGACAACATGAGCGAACTCATAATGGACAGAAACCGTATGAATGTCACCTCTGTGGGAAGGCATTCACTCATTGTTCTCACCTTAGAAAACATGAGAGAACTCACACTGGAGAGAAACCATATGAATGTCATCTATGTGGGAAAGCCTTCACTGAATCTTCTGTCCTTAGACGACATGAGAGAACCCACACTGGAGAGAAACCGTATGAATGTCATCTGTGTTGGAAAGCCTTCACTGACTCATCTGTCCTTAAACGACATGAGAGAACTCACACTGGGGAGAAACCATATGAATGTCACCTATGTGGGAAAGCTTTCAATCACTCTTCTGTCCTTAGACGACATGAGAGAACTCACACTGGTGAGAAACCATACGAATGCAATGTATGTGGGAAAGCCTTCAATAGAAGCTATAACTTTAGACTGCATAAGAGAATCCACACTGGAGAAAAACCATATAAATGTTATGTATGTGGGAAAGCCTTCAGTAAATATTTTAACCTTAGACAACACGAGAAAACACATGTAAAGGTAATAAATGCAGAAGATTCACCACCTATAGCTTCAAACTATAAACACACTTGAGGGCCCAAACACCTAAGAAACACTTTGTAATACGTATGGGAGAGCCTTTATTCATCCTTATGACTTCACTCAACTGAAGTTAATCCAAAATGGGAGAGAATCCATATATGGGCCATCTGTATGACAAAGCCTTTAGATAATGGACTGACCTGGGAGTCAATATATGACCTGGGAGAATGTAAATGAAGTGAGTGTGGAAGAATTTTCATCCACAGTTCTGTTAAAGTGGAGAAGTCACATGTCAGAGATAAATCTGTGTCAGTAATCAATGTAGACATACTTTTCATTTATCCTTTAAATAAATTGCACAGGGAGGATTCTAGATCAGTAATCACTTTGTACTCATTCAATTGAGCAACACACTTGCATGCAGAAGAAAACTCAGTGATGTGTATCTGCTAAACCAAGAAATAAGTGGGAAAGAATCATTACTGGGAAGATGAAAATTTTGTTGCCAAATGGTTTTGTTCAGTGAGAACTAGGACACGAAAGTGGCTGAAGACATTTTGGAGTATCCTATTTCCTGAGTGCCTCATATACTTACAATAATCTCTGTAGTGACAAAAAACACTGGCAAAGCTGAAAACAGAAGTAAAGACAATCTGACCTTGCCTATATCCCCATCACAACAGCTACAAATCCACAAATCACCAAGTAAGAATGAGACCTGGGAGTCCCAGCACCTCCCACATGCAAATGCAGAAAGCTAGGAAAGTAGTTGGTGCTTCTCTACTGCCAGGATAACAAGAGAAGGCCAAGTCATTAGTACTCATTTGAACATGATTAGTAATCCTGCTTCACAAGTAGCAAAAAAGAGAATGTAGATGCTTATTATTAATTTATAATATTATTATGAGGGAGTATGCAATGCCCTTTTCAATCCCCCACGTTACTTCTGTTCTTTGGTTTGAATATTATATATTATTGTTGTGTCCTCAAACTGACTTTTGTTTTCAGTGTGTAAAGTCTATTAAACTCCATTAATGTCGGAGGACATAGTTTCTGAAACCTAGAACTACTAAATTTCTCCATCTTTTCATATTTCTTATAACTTCTTTTTAGTGTAATATAAAATTTTCCTAACTCCAGTCTCAAGATACATGTGGGTTTGTTCATTTTGTCTTTTTTATTTTTCCATTACCTTTCCTGTTTTGCAATGGTCTGTTTTTTTGTTGTTTTTTTGTTTGTTTGATTGATTTCACACGTGGTCTTAAAAAAAGGAAGGGGCTGAAGTTGATATTGTTTTACCTAGAGAAGTTTATTATTCTCTTACATCATTTCTTCCATTCAGGAATTGAAATAGTCATAAAAACGGGGCACCTGGGTGGCTCAGCTGGTTAAGCATGCAACTCAGTTTAAGCTCAGGTCATAATCTCAGTTTGTGAGTTTGAGCCCCACATCGGGCTTTGTGCTGACTGCATGGAGTCTGGTTGGATTCTCTCTCTTCTGCTTCTCCCCTATTCATGCTCGCTCGCTCGCTCTCTCTCAAAATAAACTTAAAAATTACACTCAGGTTAGGTTACAGCTTTGATTTTATTCAAACATCCATGCCTTTCAGGTCATTCTTCTAAACTTATTGAAGACACCTTCTTAAGTACTATAAACTGAGAAGCTAAAATGCTTTCTTTTCCTCTGTATCCCCACCTAAAAAATCTATGGGGAAAAGGATCCCAGTATTGGACATTCTCTATATTTCAATCAGCCTATGCCAGCCCACATGTTTACATATCAATCTACTTGTTATTCCCTGGTAGTGAACTTCTGCCTATGAGTTTCACTGTGTGTACTAAGCAAATTCACCCAGGTGTGGAAATCAGATGACCTCTTCTCTTCCTGGAATTATGGTTCTTACAGCCCTCTCCGATTCCACAAATCTCTGAATTTGGAACAATATAACTTTTATTTGAATCTTTAATTTCCTCTTGTGTGTCTTGTCTCTCTACTCATACATCTTACCTGGAAGCAGAAGCCTCAATATTTTGCTTAAACAAAGTGAAACTAGCATTGTGGCATCAGGCCTGTGAAACTTACTGGGGCTGTGGTGAAGGGAAGGCCAGATCCTGACCAGTGAAAAACTAGAATCCAGGATCTGAATGGTTCAGAGCTGGGGAAACCTGTGTGCACTTGTGATGGGGGCTGTGAGTGGGAGGGTTGTTGAGTTTGGACACAACATTGGGGACTGAGTTATGAAGATATGTGGTAGAAAGCCTATAGGTTGGGGGATCAAAGATCCTAAACTCTCCACCAGGGGAAAGGACCAAGGCCACTTTGAGGCAACAATCCCAAGGTGAAAATGTGAGGTGATATGTGTTAGAGGAAGGAGGGGGAGGTACAGAAACACCTGAGAGTAGGGAGATGAGGCATGGACTGCTGACACTGGCCATTTGTTTCTAAAGGCCCAGCACCACCTGACCCAAGTCTCACAGTCCCTGCCCCTTCCTGGGTGAGGAGGGATCTTTGGCCACACCCCTCTTTGACCAACACCACCTACCCTACAGTTTCCTGCTGAGCTAGAAGCAGATTTCCTGGAGCAAAGGTGCCACTCTAGTGGGGTGGACCACGTGCTCCTGTCTTTGAGATTCAAATCCTGCATCCATTGGCCCCCTCCCCACCCATTCTCCATATCTGGTTGCAGGGGTCCCTGCAGACATCACAGTCCATGTACCTGTCCATACCATCATCAGAGAGGCCCACATCATCCTGAGAGGCTCAGGATACTGGTCATTCTGCTGCCAGGTATGTCTCATTTTGTTTCTGGTTAAGAAATAATGGGAAGCTATCCCTGTCTGCACTTTCTGCCTTTCGGCTTTTCATGGACTCCTGTCCCAATCAATGTCAGGTCACAATTAAGGGAAGTGGATTATTGCCCTTCACCACCCATCAAACCTGTTGGCACTTAAGACCACCCCCCAGATGCCATGCCAACCCCAGCCTTAGGACTCTGCAGACCCCAGTCCTCTCCTGAGACCCCTTTTTTGTCTTGGGAACTGCACCTGGCTGCTTCTTAGGCCCTCCCTTCAGTCTACCTTAAAGGAGGTCCCTGAGCCTTGGACAGGGGAGGTCACCAACCTCTCCTGACATCCCATGTCCTGTCCCAAACTTCACCTTCCTTGCTGTGCCTGGCATGGTGTGTTTACATTCCCAGTGTTTCACTGGAAAGTGAACTCTTCCCAGGAGGTGGGCATCTTTAGTACATCCATACAGATGTCTGAGTTGCATGTGAGGATAAGGAAGAAAGAACATATCAAAGAGGGAAAACAAGTGAGACAGAATAAGTCAGAGAAAGTGAGGTGAAATGAAAGAGTAAAATAAAGGTTGGGTGGTGGGGGAGAGTGGGTCCAAAGAACTCATGAAGATATAATGGGAGCAAAATAAGTGATCTGGACGGGGCACCTGGGTGGCTCAGTCAGTTGGGTGTTCGACTTTGGCTCAGGTCATGATCTCGCAGTTCGTGGGTTCAAGCCCCACATCAGGCTCTGTGCTGACAGCAGAGCAACCTGGAGCCTGCTTTGGATTCTGTCTCCCTCTCTCTCTCTTTCCCTCCCCCGCTCGTGCTCTGCCTCTCTCTCTCAAAAATAAATAAACATTAAAAAAAAATGTGATATGGACAAGAATCAGTGGGATAAATGAAAATAGATAAAAATGGGAAGAACAGAGATAGAAGAGGACAGAATAGAAGCAGGCCTTAAACAACAGCAGCACAGGGAACAAAGGGGGCAGATGCCATAATCATTACATTTTAAAAATTGTTCTAAATTACTTCTCCCTCAAAATTTATTGTGTCACATATGAAAAGCACTCAGTGTTTTTCAGTATAATATACTGGAAATATTCTTCAGTCCTTGTTAAACAATTTTGCATCATTTCAATATACAGGGTGTAAGGATATTAGATTTTTTATATAAATCAGTAAAACCTTGTTTAACCAGCTACTCTAATATTCAGCACCATCCTTCCTCTCCTTATGGGATCTTCGGACTTAATAAACAGTAAGCTCAACATTCAACATGATTAATAGATTGCATAAAGTCATTTCTGTAGCAGACTTTTCAGGGTTTCCTGGATCTTTTACTTATAATTTTATGCAAACATAAAAACTTTCCTTCGTACCCTCTTTTTTTGCCTTCCTGTGAAAGGACTCCTATTTTGTTGTTATGAAATATTACTTTCTGAGAAAACAGACTTCATCAATATGCCAGAATAATTTTCTATTGTCTTCCTCTTAAAGAACACTGATTGGACAATCATCCATGGATGAGAGGGCCTGTGTGGAAATCCAGGAGTCCAGCGGAGAAGCTCCAGCACACTGTTGGAGCAAGAAAAAAGAAGACTGGATGCATTAAAAAGGACAAGAGCCCAAAGTTTCACTTTATCACCCTTCCCCAGGATGGCACATCTCAGTGGCCAAGAGGCCATCCTGGCCCATGTCTTCTCCCATGGGGGAAAGGGACAGCATGTGAGTGACATGCTCCTCTAGCTGTGTGAGATGCTGCCAAAGAAACCCAGTTCTTTCTACAGTACTGGGATGTGCTGCATGACTTGGAACTGGGAAGCACCTGTGAGAAGAGCACATGGAGCTCTTTGAGGACCTCAAAGAGGTGTGGACCCTACTAACTCCATAGCAGACTCTATCAGGAAGCATGTCCATAAGCTGCCAGGGACACTGCACTTCTAGACACCCCAGTTGATATAAGAGTTCCCCCCAGTGCTCAGTACACATCTCCAAGCCATGTGGTTAACTACCTTGAGTGCACTCCCAACTGTGTCCAGAGTGAGCACTTGCAGATGACTAGTGAGCAAGCAGACAAGACTGGCCCAACTCTATGGGGTTGTGAGTCAACACAAAACTGAAGCATTTAGCACCATACTAGGGAAAGCAACAGGGAGGCTCTCTGCACGTGACCTGGCTTTGCAGTATCAAGAGAAGGCATACAATCAGGAATTCCACCCCCGCTCCCACAACAGGGGACAAGAAATGCAGTGCAGGACTATACACAGAAAAGGTATGAGAAAGGATATAGCAAATACAAGATGTAAAAGAACATAAAAAATGAAGGAAACATGAAACTCCCAAAGTCACACAATAGTTTTCCAGCAACGACCACAAAGAAATGGAAATGTGCAAGTTTCCCATTAGAAGACTTCAAAACAGTTGTTTGAAGGAATCTCAGTGAGCTACAAGAAAACAGAACAATTCAACAGAATGAAGAAATCAGTACATGAACAAATTGGGAAGTTAAAGTGATAGAAATGTTAAGAACTAAACAAACGTTGGAGAAGAATATAATAAACGAAATAAAAAATGCAATGGGGTACAGCAATAACAGACTGGATCAAGCAAAAGAAAGAATCTGTGAGTAGAAGAGAGGTCATTTGAAATCACCCAATGAGAGGAGACCAAACAAAAATAATGAAAAAGAGTAAAGAAAGAATATATTAACACAGGGTACCATTAAGACTTTATGTAAGTCCCACAGTAAGAGTTGGAGAAAGTGGCACACAGCTTATTTAAGAAAATGATGACAGAGAATTTCCCAAATCTAGGGAGAGAATAGGACATCCAAGTTCATGAAGCTCATAAATCCCTAAAAAAAAAAAAAAAAAAAAAATTCTAACCAAAGAAATTTCTAAGACCTCCTATAGTAAGACACCAAACATCAAAGGCAAAGAGAGAATATTGAAGGCAGCAAGAAAAGAAGTTTATCACTGAATGGGGCAGCCCCTGCCCCAGCAAGACTGTGAGAGTTTCTCAGCAGAAACCTTGTAGGCCAGGAGGGGGTAGACTAACATACTCAAAGTACTGAGGGGAAAAAAACCTGCCAAACTTAACATTTCACCTAGCAAAGGTCTCTTTCTAAATGAAGGAGAGAGAAAGACATTCCCAGATATACAAAGGCTGAGGCAATGCATCACCCATGAACTTCCCTACAAGAAACGCTGAAGGGAGTTGAAACGGAAAGGACACTAGTAACAAAAAACAAACAAGCAAAAAAGCACATAATGTAGTTAAATGCAGAATTCTACAATACAGAATTCTAACTGTATACAGTTATACAGTGACTCACTAACCACTTACTTCCAGCATACAGGTTAAAGGACAAAAGTTCTGAAAATAACAATAGCTACCATAACTTTTTAAGGACACACAATATGAAAAGAAATTATGATACTGAAAACAAAACATGAGGGGGAAAGTTAAGTTGCTTATCAGCTTACATTAGACTTACATCTAAATGATGTTTTATGTAAGTCTTACAGTAACCACACAGCAACAAAAAATACACAAGATAAAAAGGCAGGAATCAAAGCATACCACTACAGAAAATCATCAGTACACAAAGACAGGAAGAAAGGAACAAGAGAACTGCAGAACATCCAGAAAAGATCTAATAAGATGGCATTAGTAAACCTTGCCTATAATAATTATTTAAAATGTGAGTGGATTAAATTCTACAATAAAAAGGCATATACTGGCTGACTGGATTAAAAACAATTCCCAGGGGCGCCTGGGTGGCCCAGTCGGTTAACCATCTGACTCTTGGTTTGGGCTCAGGTCACGAGTTCATCGGATGGAGCCCCACATTGGGCTATGTGCTGACAGCATGGAGCCTGTTGGGATTCTTTCTCCCTCTCTCTCTGCCCCTCCTCCACTCATGCTCACACACACTCTTTCAAAATAAACATTAAAAAATATCCAAATATATGCTACCTACAAAAGATTCACTTCAGTTTTAAAGACACACAGACTCAAAGTGGTGAAACAAAAACATAGTCCATGTCAATGGAAATCCTGAGAGAGCAGAGGTAGCTATACTTTTATCAGATAAAACGGACTTTAACTCAAAAGCTGTAACAAGAAACAAGACTATTATGTGTCGACACAGAGATGAGTTCATCAAGAAAATATAATGTGTAAGTATATTAAATGATATAATACACTAAAATCAACAGAATATTTTTATAATAACAGAACAGGGGAAGATCAAGGTGATAACATGAAGATTTATATTTCAATGTATAAAAATTATAACTAAAATAGATCAAAGTGCACATGTTTGTGTAAATGACTGTGTGTGTGATAAAACTACAGAATATGAAATATGTAAAATTACACGAAAAATGAGCCAAGGAGGAAAACTAATTGACAGGGACATGTCTATGAAACACAACTGTATTAGCAACATTTATTTAGTAATCAGTGAGATATAAATAAGACCCATATTTTTCCTTATATACATAAAAATAATGTAATATTGAGTCCTGTTTCCAGTTGAGTAAAAAGCCCACATTGTGGTTAAGAACATCACTGCAACTCTAAGCAGGGGTGATCTTGCCAGAATCTATCAAAACATGAATGCACCGTACTTCAAACCAGCTTGCCCAAAGCATAGAAGCATGCACACATTTTCAGAGAAGTCATCATGCTCAGAGGCAACAACTAGAAGATCCTTTACAAATCCACGAATGTCTCTTTGGAATGTAGGTGTTGTGAGCTATTTTTTAAAAACACCTACTCTAAGACATTTAAGTTGATTCCATTTTTAAAAAGAAATTGTGGAATAAAACCCATCCCATCATGTGGATTAAATGCAACCTTGATTTTCATAGTCAGTTTCTACATTCTCCCAATTCATTCCAAATAATTACTATTTTGAGGCTACACCCACACTGAGTCACTTTGCTAATGTTGGAATGCATTATAAAGTCAAGGAGCTCAGGTTTTCCATTATCAATCTTATTTTTTTAGGATTCTCCAGCAATTCCTGCACATTAATAAACAACTTATCTGTGCAGTTTCTTTAATCCTTATTCATAGATATATCCTGAAGCCCTTCCACTGATTCGCCCTCAAATGGAGATACTTTCCAAAGTTTGATGTCAATGGTTCATAGTGAGATGGAATCTATCTGGAGATGGAAGAGGGCTCAGAAAACACCATGAATGATTGAAAGCAAATGTTGTTAGGTAGGATACCTGAGAGTTGAAGATTAGTAGGTCCTAAAAAAGCATTTCAGGAGGGAGAGAACATATCAACAGAGAATATATTTTTTTCCTAAGAAAGAGGCATTCTTGACTCCTGCTCATCTTCCTTCTTGTCTGAGCTTCCTTCTCAGGCAAGATCACTCTTAACTCATTACTGAGTGTTGAGACTATGCCTTTAAGGTCTTGGAATCAATATGCCCCTTCTTGTGCCTCAAGCACACACATACGGAGGAATTCACCATCGGATATGCAGTCCTCTGCTTTCCACTGAAACACTGGGACATCCTCCACAGGAACTCCTATGTGGACAATAATCTTCAACATGGAGAACTAAAGTTTGTTGTTTCTGTTCATTTGTTCAGAAAGGCTTCCTACCCTAGTTAAATCCACATGTCACTTGGCAACAGTAGGTACATGATAGGAACTGACTTTCACATGAAATCAGACACTAAAGACACTTCTAATACATGCTGAGCTTAGGATCTCCAGGTGAGGATGGGCAGAGATTTTAATTTCTCCATTTCAGGGCTTCCAAGTGTCCCACCCATTCCAGGCTCTTCAATCCCTTTCAGCACTCTTCTTTTCCTTGCCCAAGCCCAGTTCACATTGCCAGATGCCCCTCTCCTTGGGACAGACACTTGCATTCTGTGCTTAAACAGTCTTGGTCCTCTCCTACCCAACTGCCTTGGAACCTTGTTCACAGGTGTTGGGACATGCAAGGAGGTCAGTAGAAGCCAGCAGAATGCAACCAGCACTACCCTAACAGGAATAATGTGACCTGAATGCCACGGGGACAGGCTCTCTCTTCTCACCCCTACTTCCAAAGATTACTCCTTACTCTTACTCCTCAGCAAAAGCAACTTCTCTTTCATGGTTTTAATCATAATGATCTCAAGTATTTCTTTTTTCTAAAACAACATATTAAAGCATCAGAACATATGAAGTTAAAAACTAATTCTTAGCATTGGAAATCATAAAGGATAGCCACCAAAGTAAATAGCTCTACAAGAGGTATTCTTGAACAGATGGGCTTTGATAGAACAAAACATAGGTATAATTGAGACCATCCTTTACATTTGCTGAGAAAGGATAAAGGGAGCATATACTTAGTTGAAAACTTTAATTCACAGCCCACAAATTTAAGAGATCACATAAAGGGGGGAAGGAGTTAAGCTGGTGGAGAAGTAGGGAGACCCTGGGTTTTCCTCATCCCTCAAACACAGTTCTGTTGAGGTCTGATCACTTGGACCACCCAGTAAATACATTTGCAGTCTGGCTTATCTCCATAGTTGAAGGAGATGGCATGGCACGTGTGAAGTGCATAGATGGGAATCGGGGGAGAGAAAACCTGCGGTGTCACAGAGGGAGGGAACACTCTGTAAGGAGAGACAAAAGGGACAGAAAGAGAGAGGGGCTAAAAAGTGCAGTATCAAGTTAGCACAAGGAGGAAACCTCTCTGGACCATGGAATGGGGAGCAAAAAGTGCTGAGCATCCCAGGTGTTTGTTTTTTTTTTTTTTTCTCCAAACTGTGCTTGGAGCTCAAACTCAAAGGTTTTGGAAGTGAGCAACATTCTCCAGAGCATAGCTGTGCTGTGCACTCCTGCAGAGAAGGGAGCTGGCCCCAGAGCATATAGCATGGTGTAGAGATATCCATGTGTACACTAGGAGAAAATGGTCCCCTTCCTGGAGTATTTTGGGAAGAGGGTTTTTTGCCTCCCTAAGGAAAAAAGACCCTGCAGGTGCCAGCCAAAGGCCTTACATCAAGCATCATGGAGAGGCTCTAATGTGGAGGAGGGGAGTGGATCCACGCAAGTGCCAGGTACTTTAAGACTGGGTTTTGAAACCCAGCCATACACCAAAGAAAAAGATGGAGCACAGTTGTGGCACAAGAACAAACAATCCTAAAATTTGTATGCAACCAGGAAAGACCCCAAATAGCCAAAGTAATGAGGAAAAAGAAAACCAAAGCTGGAGGTACCACAATTCTGGACTTCAAGCTATGTTACAAAGCTGTAGTCATCAAGACTGAATGAAACTGGTGCAAAAACAGACACATGGATCAATGGAACAGAATAGAGAACCCACAAATGGACCTACAGCTATATGGTCAACTATCATCAATAAAGCAGGAAGAATAAAAAAAGACAATTTCTTCAGCAAATGGTGTTGGGAAGATTGGACAGCAACATGCAGAAGAATGAAACTGGACCACTTTCTTACACCATACACAAAAACAAATTCAAAATGGATGACAGACCTAACTGTGAGACAGGAAAACATCAAAATTCTGGAGGAGAAAGCAGGCAGCAACCTCTTTGACCTCAGCCCCAGCAATTTCTTTCCTAGACATGTCTCTGGAGACAAGGGAAACAAAAGCAAAAATGAACTATAGGGACCTCAACAAGATCAAAATCTTCTGCACAGCAAAGGAAACAATCAGCAAAACTAGAAGGCAACCAACGGAATGGGAGAAGATATTTGCAAATGAGTTAGTATCCAAATCTATAAAGAACATATCGGGGCGCCTGGGTGGCTCAGTCGGTTAAGCGTCCGACTTCGGCTCAGGTCGTGATCTCGCGGTCCGTGAGTTCGAGCCCCGCGCCGGGCTCTGTGCTGACAGCTCAGAGCCTGGAGCCTGTTTCAGATTGTGTCTCCCTCTCTCTGACCCTCCCCTGTTCATGGTCTTTCTCTCTCTGTCTCAAAAATAAATAAAAACTTAAAAAAAAAATTTATAACATATCAAACACAACACCTCCAAAACAAATAATCCGGTTAAAAATGGGCAGAAGATATGAATAGACATTTCTCCAAAGAAGACATACAGCTGGCCAACAGACACATGAAAAGATGCTCAATATCACTCATTATCAGGAAAATACGAATCAAAACCACAGTGATACCACCTCACACGTATCAGAATGGCTACATTAACAGTTCAAGAAACCACAAAAGTTGGTTAGAATGTGGAGAAAGGGGAACACTTTTGCACCTTTGGTAGGAATGCAAACTGGTGCAACCACTCTGGAGAACGATATGGAGGTTCCGCACAAAATTAAAATAGAACTACCTTATGACCCACCAATTGCACTACTCGGTACTTATCCAAAGGATACAAAAATGCTGATTTGAAGGGGCACATGCACCCCAAAGTTTATAGCAGTGCTAACAGCAATAGCCAAAGTATGGAAAGAGGCATAATGTCCATCAACTGACAAATGGATAAAGAAGATGTGGTAGATACATACAATGGAATACTGCTCAGCCATCAAAAAGAATCTTGCCATTTGCAACAATGTGGATGGAGCTAGAATGTATTATGCAAAGGGAAATAAGTCAAAGAAAGACAAATATTATATGACTCCACTCACATGTGGAATTTAAGAAACAAAACAGGTGAACATAGAAGAAGAAAGGAAAAATAACATAAAAACAGAGAGGGAGCCAACCATAAGAAACTCCTAAATTAAGAGAACAAACTAAAGTCTGCTGGAGGGGAGGTGGGAGGAGGGATGGGATACATGGATGGGCATTAAGGAGGACAATTGTTGGGATGAGCACTGGGTGTTAAATGTAAGAGAGTAATCAATGGATTCTACTCCTGAAGCCAAGGCTACAATGTATGTTAATGAACTTGAATTTAAATCAATATATATAATCGGCCCCCAAATCTCCCGAATTCATATTTCTGTGTTAGAAAAATGCACACATTTCATTCCAGAATGTATTGCTAAAAATGTGTGGACTGCCTTTTCTGTGCAGGACTATGTGGCTGCAAGGTATTCTTCACTATGACACCTGGGAGACTTGATTCTTGGTAAGCCAGTGACCCCATTAGTAGCCACTGAGTTGAAGTACGGACTGCCTCTGAAGAAGCACTCTGGGGTAGGAGGGCTCTCTGCCCTGGTGGCTGTTGGGGTGGTTCCAGAGTGAATCATGGCTCCAGTGGCCTGGAGGGTCTTAACTGGCCCCACTGCCCTCAAGCGGTCGAAGAGGGGCTGTACTGTGCATCTACGAGCACAAAACCCAGCAAAGCCAGCAATGTGAGCCAGCTGTTGAAGTTGGCCCATTAGGAGGAGAAAGCTGCCTCATTTTAATCACTCATCAGAACCACTGAGCATATTTTCCCTGAGGGCACAGGTGGAGGAATCTAGGCAGCTCTGTTCAGGTTGGGGGGGTGTGGGATGTTCTCAGGGACCCTACAAACAGACCCCTGGGAGCCACGGGTGTTAGAGGATCCTTGGGCCCAATCAGGCATCCAGTCCGAAAGGGCTCTGTGTGTGGCCAGTTTCAAGCTGCCACCTTTGAAAGCATTTCAGGGAGTAACCAGTCTGGACCATGGTGGTACGTAGGTTTGGGGCACCAAACTGAGCCCAACAGCCCATGAGGTTACCAGCAGACAAAAGCAAGGTGGTAGTGAGGGGCTTGACTGTGCACCCTCAGGCTGAGCCTGATCATCGGGGACCCACGGTGAGAGATGTCTGACAGGTCGTGAATAGGAGGCCCAGGCCTGAGGGACTGTGTGGAGCCGAAAAGATGAATAGGAGGGAGGGAGAGTCTGGGCCCTGGAGCAGGCTGTGGATTGACCCCTGTGACCTCAAGACAGACCCCAGGGAGCACTGGTTGTGTGAGAAGCCTTGGGACCCACGAAGCCCCCAGTTCCAAAAGGGTCTGTCTGTGCCAGCCTGAAGCTGCTGCCTTTGGAAGAATTTCAAGGAGTAACCCCTCTCCACCCTCGGATGGTGCAGTTTGGGACACAGGCCCAAGCCCAACATTCCCGGAGGGGCTCAGCTGAAAAAGTTGGTAGGGCAGGTAAATGAGGAGGGCTGGCTACACATGCCGAGGCCGCTCAGGCCTGAGGGGAAGCCTGGACCTGAGTTGGGAGACCACAGCCCCAGCCCCAGAGCAGGCTTCTAGGGGGCCAGTCTGATCCCAACAGCCCAGCATGGCCCTGACCAGCAGGGTGGCCTTGGAGGCCAGTGATGGGGGCTGAGCACACATGGCTGTTACATGGCTGCCACAGGACCCACATGGCCTGAACCTTAAAGAAACAGCAATAAGCAGAGCCTAGGCCTGGGACCAAGCTCTCAGTGGCTCGTGGCATCTGCGGAATCCAAGCCACATCCTAGACAATTGCATGTGTCACCCTTGAAGCAGAGCTGGAGGAATCTGGGCTGACTTGACAGGGAAGAGGCCAGGTCACGGGTGCCCCTGATACCAGTCTCACTGGAAGCCTTAGCTGACATGGACGTACGTATCTCCTCCCCTGGAGGCCAAGCTGTAAGCAATTGCACTGCCTTATCAATACACCAGCTGGCTGGGGTATGCTTCCACAGAAGACCCCTGGGGGCCTTGATTGATGGTGAAGCTGGGGACTCCATTTGGCAGGCAGACAGGCTACATGGGGACTGACTGCCACCTCTGGAAACTTCTGAGGGTTGGCTCAGTATTGTGACCTCAGGGTTGGGATCCTGCTGCCCAGGAGGCTATGTGGGTGCTTTGGGTGTGGGCAGAGCTCCACAGGCAGAGAGAGATCCGGCTTCCTCAAAACAGGTGAAAGGGTGGCTAGTGTGCGTGATGAGACGTGCAGGTGCAGGCAGCCAGGGACCGGCAGAGGCAAGTGTATGGAGAGATTGGGTGTTGTGGGTAGGCCTTGGGCTGTCCAAGTCCTTTGCCTGATTCCCAGCTTTGTGCTCCATAGATGAGCATACTTTTCCTCCCAAAGGTAAAGCCAGTGGAGCATGGACTGCCTTGGCCAGACAGGGCCGGTCTGTCTGGGCCTGGGAACCCGGATTCCTGGTAAGCCCAGAGCCCCATCAGGGAGGCAGCCAGCTGCGTGGGTACTGACTGTTGGCTCATAAACATTTTGTAGGGGAGGGTATCTTCTGCCCTGGAGGGTGTTCAGGTGGTTTGAGAGCCACTTGAGGCCCCAGAGGCCTCAGGCAGGCCTGTCTGGAGTTGTCTGGGGGACCCACCAAACACAGACCCCTGGAAGCCCTGGGGCCAGCCAAGTGTGCAGTGCAAGAGGAGTCTGGCCAGTTTCAAGCTGCCACATCAGAAAGAATTTGGGAGAGGAAGCTCTCTGGACCCTGGGATGTGCAGGTCTAGGCAAACTGACCAAGCCCAACAGGCCAAGGGGAAATTAGCAGACTTCTGGGTGTCCTTCACAGGTGGGCCTACTGGGCCTCACTATCCTGCCCAGGGGGGATTTGAAGAGACCAGGCAGGTAAGGACCTTTTTTAGGGGCAGGTTTGAGGAGGAGAACATGTTTCTTTTCTGGGAAACAATATCTGTTTTTTCAGAGTGAAGTAAATTTTGCCCCCAGAGGTCCACCCTAGGACCCCAGGATGTGACCTCATTCAGGAGTAGGACCTTTGCAGATGTAAGTAGGTAATAGGAGTCATTAGAGTGGCCCTAATCCTGTATGACTTATGTCCTTGTAGGAAGAGGAAAAGCCATTTAAAGACAGTGATGGAAGGGACACAGCCAAAGAATACCTGGAGTCCCCAGAAGCTGGAAGAATCCAGAAGGACCCTCTTCTGGAGCCTCAGCACTTTCACAGCTGGGAGTTGTGGGTGGGCCTCAGTGGAGGGCAGCGCTGTGGTCCCTGACAGTTCCATGTCCATGTACAGTGGCCGTGGAGCAGCTCCCACAGCCTGCTGACCAGCCAACTGGTTTCCTGGGAAACTAGGGTGCTGCCTATCTACACTTGGCTCGGCCATCACAGCCTTCCTCCCAGGACTCCGGTCTGCACAGGACTTGGGGCCAAGGGGATCTGGGCTTTCAGCCTCCACACAGGGGCCTCCAGAGGCCCAGTAATAGTGCCAAGTGTTTCTGCCAGGATGATGGAAAGTGCACTTCCATCCGTGTGGAATGGGAGCTGGGAGTTCCCCTTACTTACTAAATTGAAAGCAGAGAGGGTGCAGAGTATTCAGCTATAAATAGGAGTAGGGTGGACACATGTGCCCAGTGAGAGAAACCAGACCTAAAAGGCCACGAAACGTCCAGGACAGGCAGGTCCACAGATGGAAAGCACCCTAGTGGTCCCTGGGGGCTGGGGAATGAGAGGTGGCCACCTAAGGGTAGGATAATGGGGATTTGGACTGTGGCGATGGTTGTACCACTCTGTGACTCTACAAAACAACACTGAGGTTTACAGTTTATTTTTAATTTTTTATTATTTTTTTAAGATTTTTTTTAAGTAATCTGTACACCCAGCATGGGGCTCGAACTCACAACCTGAGATCAAGGGTTGCACGCCCTACCAACTGAGCCACCCAGGTGCCCCTGAGGTTTATATTTTAAGTGAGTTGGTTGTATGGTATGTGAATTATATCTCAATAAAGTTGTTGTCAGGCAGCAACAGCTAGGGGATTCCAGCTGCACGTCCAGAATCTGTCACAGGAGTTGAGAATGGCAGAACCTGCCCGGACCGCTGAGGGTCCTTACAAAATCCCTGCAACATGAAACACGTGGGGCCACAGCATGTTTAGACCTCAGCCAGCAAGGCTGGATTCTGTGGACTTGCTGTCCTCCCTTACAGACAAGGCATCGCCCCCCAGGAGAAGGTGAGGCCGCTTGAACAGCCCTTCTTTCTTGGGTACATTTCTTCTTTCCCTCCCAGGGATGGTGGCAGCCGAACTTAGAGCAGCCAAGGCAAAAGTGTGATGCACAAAACAACCGAGAAGTTTGACCAGGTGTGGTGGGCTCCACGGAGTCCAGGAGCCCAGGGCCTGAGGTCACAGGAGCTTCCTTCTCAGCATCATTGCCCTGTACCCCCAAGTATGGGGCATTTGCTGACATACTTGAGGGTTGAAGCAGCCAAGGCATTATGATTTCACTGGTAGAAGCCATCCTACTTCTGGCACTTTGTTTAGGAAGACCACTTTTTAAAAAACAAAGAATAACCTTATATGTTAGAAATTATGTTGTATATGTGGGAAATATAATCATAAAGTTGTAATTATGGAGCCGTCATCCAGATCAAGAAATAGAGCATAGATGGTAAGTGCCCAGAGGTGCACGGCCCTCTTAAGCTCCTCCCTGCCATGAGATAACTATTGCCCTGAACTTGGTGGTGACAGTATTGTGGTGCTTGTGGCACACCCCACATATGCACCCATAAATAAGAAACCCAGCTCTGCCTGGTTTCACCTGTGTGTGTGGGAAGTACTAGTGCAGTCTGATTTATCCTTGTCATTGGCTCAGTATTGTGTCTGTGACATTCTTCTACGAAGATACAATCTTTAAAATAACTTTTGTGGGGTACCTGGGTGGCTCAGTCGATTGAGCATCCGACTTCGGCTCAGGTCACGATCTCATGGTCTGTGAGTTTGAGCCCCGCGTTGGGCTCTGTGCCGACAGCTCGGATCCTGGAGCCTCTTTCGGATTCTGTGTCTCCCTCTCTCTCTCTGACCCTCCCCCGTTCATGCTCTGTCTCAACAATAAATAAATAAAATAAAATAACTTTTATGAATTTTAATGTGAAGTTAAAATTTATTTTATTGCTGTGGAATATTCCATCACAGGCATGTGCTTAATTCATGTCTCTGTTCTGCTTCTGGTTTGTTTTTTTTTTACAGAGTGAGTGTGCATGAACTGGGAGAGAGACAGAGGGAAAGAGAATCCCAAGCAGGCTGCACACTCAGCACGGAGCCTGACACGGGGCTTGATGCCACCACCCTGGGATCATGACCTGAGCCAAAATTGAGAGTCAGATGCCCAATGGACTGAGCCCCCCCAGGTACCCCTCCATTGTGTTTCTGATGGCATTCAGATTGGTTCCAGATTTTGTCTCTTTGTACTGAGAATGTCCGTGTTTGTGTGTCCTAGTGTGTGTGTTCTTGTGTTTGTGTATAACTGAAGGTCAGAGTATGTGCATGTTTTACTTTACTACGTAATGCCGAATTGTTTTCTTTTTTTCTTTTTTAAATTTGCGTTTTAGATAACAATATTGGTTTCAGGAGTAGAATTCAGTGATTCATCACTTACATGTGGCACCCAGTGCTCATCACAAGTGTCCTCCTTTTTTTTTTTTTTTAATTTTTTTAACGTTTATTCCTCTTTGAGAGACAACAGAGAGACAGGGTGTGAATGGGGGAGGGGCAGAGAGAGAGGGAGACACAGAGGCTGAAGCAGGCTCCATGTTCTGAGCTGTCAGCACAGAGCCTGACTCCAGGCTCGAACTTACGAACATGAGATCATGACCCAAGCTGAAGTCAGCCACCTAACCGACTGAGCCACCCAGGTGCCCCACAAGTGTCTTCCTTAATGCCCATAACCCATCTCGCCCATCTTCCACCATCAACCTTCAGTTTGTTCTCTGTCGTTAAAGAGTCTCTTGTGGTTTGTTTCCCTCTGTTCTCTCCCCCACATATGTTCATCTGTTTTATTAAATTCCACATATGAGTAAAATCATGTGGTACTTGTCTTTCTCTGATTGACTTACTTCAGTTAGCATCATACACTTTAGTTCCATCCATGTTGTTGCAGATGGCAAGATTTTGTTCTTTTTGATCACCGAGTAACATTCCATTGTATATATATATCACATCTTCTTCATCCATTCATCAGTCAATAGACATTTGGGCTCTTTCCATCTCTTGGTCATTGTTAAGAATACTGCTATAAACGTCAGGGTGCATGTATCCCTTTGAGTCTGTAATTTTGTATCCTTTGGGTAAAATACCTAATTGTGCAATTGCCTGATCATAGGGTAGTTCTATTTTTTTTTAATGTGGTAAAATAAACATAACAAAGAATGTACCATTTTAGGGGAGCGTCAGTGGCTCAGTTGGTTAAGCGGCCGACTTCGGCTCAGGTCATGATCTCATGGTTCATGAGTTCGAGCCCTGTGTTGGGCTCTGTGCTGACAGCTCGCACTCTGTTTCTCTCTCACAAATAAATAGACATTAAAAATGTTTTTTAAAAGAATGTGTCATTTTTATCATTTTTAAGTGTACTATTCAGTGGCATGAAACACATTCACATTCTTATGCAACTGTCCCCACCATCATCTCCAGAACTTTTTTCCCGTTTTGTAAAACTGAAACTCTGTCCCTATTAAATAGTCCTCTCATCTCCAGCCACTGGCATCCACCATCTTGTCTCTATGGACCTGTCTACTCGAGGGACCTCCTATGAGTGGAATCATACAGTATTTGTTCGTTTTGGGGCTGCCTTCTTTCATTCAGCATCATGTCCTCAAGGCTCATCCATGTTGTAGCAGGTGTCAGAATATCCTTCCTTCTCAACACTGAGTATTCTTGCATTGTCTGGATAGACCACAGTTAGCTGATCCACTCATCTATTGATGGGCAGATGTATTATCTACATTAATTTCTCATATCTTAAAATATTTCAATATCTTCAGAAAGTCCTGTGAATCAGGTCTTTTACCATTAACTTTTGTCTTTAACTTTTTATTTTTTGATTAAAAATTTTTTTTTAATTTTTTTTTTTTTTTTTTTTGAGAAAGAGGGAGACACAGGATCTAAAGCAGGCTCTAGGCTCTGAGCTATCAGCACAGAGCCCAATGTGGGACTCAAACCCATGAACCATTAGATCATGACCTGAGCCGAAGTCAGATGCTTAACTGACTGAGCCACCCAGGTGCCCCTTAACTTTTTATTTTGAAAACCATCAAACAGGAAAGGGTAGAATTCAAAAACTTCACCTGCATTCAGCAATCAATGCTTTGCCGCATTCACTTTATTCTCTGCATGCGTGTGCATGTGTGTTTACCAGAACCACTTGCAAGGCGGCTGCAAACTGCAGTGGGCCCTCATGCGTCACTGGGATTGCTCCTGTGTGACCGTGCTGCAGTCATTGCTCTCCAGAACTTGAAATGGCTGGAAGACAACATCCCAGTGAAGAATCTGTGTGGATTGCCATGCCTGTCTCCGGAATGCCCTTCACACTTTCTTTTTGTCCCATTCAGAGTCCAACTAAGGGCCATGTTGCATTTAGCTGTCCTGTGCATGGGTTCACTTTAAGCCACAAGCTTGGTGGGTTGGAGAGCCCAGGCTTGTCGTATGGAAGACACCCCTGCTGTGCTTCTGGTCTCCATGTCCCTGAACTTAGTTCCTTCCTTGGGGTCACTCAGCATGACCCTACTCGGACTGGGCCTCTTTCTACAGACAGTCCTCATCACCAGGTTGGGGTCCTGCTCACCCTCTCCCGACTTTAGAATCAGCAATGGGGGCTTTGCCAGCCCCCCAGCCCATCTCCCTCATGGGAGACCCTGTACTTTCAAAGAGCATGAACCTGGACATGTCTGTTTGGAAGTGTCGTGGAGTGCAGGGCCCACAGCAGGCAAGGTGACCCGCATGGCCATGGCAGTAGCCTTGGGGTGGTGTGGCAAGTTCAAACATTTCCAGGTTCTCTGCTCAGAGCGGCTTCTGTGTCATGACCTCTTCACGTCCTTGCCTTCAAAGACGACACAGTGCGTGTCCTGAGTGTCAGCCGTGTATACACAGTGGCCAAACGCCACAGAAGTAGTCTATCAGTGCTCTGTCCCAAGGGCACTGATGTGAAGGTGGACGTGTGCCCCTGCCACAGAGGCAGGGTGTGCATGCTTTTGGCTGCCCCAAGCAATCATAGGCCCCGGCCCCTGGGGTGGATGGACACCAGCACCTGGTGCCCCGTGCTGGGCCAGCCTGGGCCGGTCCCTGCTGAGGGCCCAGTACATGCAGCAGGTGGGAACACTTCACATCACAGCCACCTCTCTGTGCAGGAGCCTGGTCTGTGCTACTGCAAGTTTCTGGCATCCCCCTGGATCCTGACCATCAGGTGGCCAAAGACATTGGTAATACTTGCATCACATTTTGAAATGTTTAAAAATGGGATGGTCCTGTGTATTTTCCTGGTGAGGGTGTGTGTGGGTTGAACCTCAGTGTAGTTTATGTCCTTCCCAGCTCACGGTGAGCTCCCTGCTCATCTAAGAGGAACCATGTGCTCCTTGAGAGAGCAGTGCTAGGCTCGCTTACCTGACCACGTTCTGCAGACATGGTACATGGAGAGCCCACCGTGTCCTGTCTACACTGGGACATTTAGTTCTGACTATATTCTGTCTTCACAAGACTTGTAGACCTGATTGTGTTCTCTCTATTCAGTATATTTAGACCTGGCCATGCTCTGTCTACACTGAATATATGTAGACCTGCCCAGCGCTGTCTACACTGGGACATTTAGACGTGTGTGTTCTGTCTACAATGTGTCATGTAGGCCAGTGTTCGGTTTACACTGGGCATTTAGTCCTGATTGTGTTCTCTATGTTGTCTATCCTGGTACCTTTACATTTGACCATGTACTCTGTGCATTAGCCTCTAAACGTTGTTTTGATGATCACGGTTGAAATGACCACAAAGGGTTTCTATAGCACTTTAAATCCTGCGTGGACATGAGTTAGAACAGAGACTGTTCTAGAGCCCTGAGAAGCTGGCTCCAGCACAACAGCTGCACGTGTCACGGAGGTTGGTGACTCTCTAGGTGACCCTCATATCATTAATTCCCTAACATCTCACAAGTCCAAACCATCTTAACAGTGAAGGTGTACAGAGTTTTTCCTCACAAAGTGCACTGAAAATTTGGAGATTGAGAACAGGCCTTGGAATTGGTTAGACACATGGTTTAACCTCAGTATGGGGAGTTGCACAACCATGGCCTATGTTCAGATTTTAGTGCTTTGAGGTCTGGGGTGCACAACTGAGACTGCCTTGTTTGGGTAACCTTGCTAAGACCCCAAGTGTGGTCATGGGTCCTGGTGAGGGTGTGAGGTGCATGGGGGTCTTGGCACATGGTGGGGGCTGGGAGGACAGTGAGGTGTGGGGGCCTGGTGCATGGGGGATGGATGCAGGGCATAGGGGTCTCTGTGCACAAGGCAGAGGTGTCCCAAATGCAGCACTGCAAAGATGGGAACTTGCAGGGGTACAGAGGGCTGCACATGGGGATAACAGCATGGGGTATTAGCAGAGCACATGGGGCACGATGTCAGGTGGGCACCTGCTCCACAGACATCCCCTGGGCACCCTGGTTCTGCAAGCTGCCCTGGACCCACCTTCTGGGTTAGCACCTCCAGCTTTGAACTCCCTATGGGGTTCACCTTCCTTTGGGGTCTCCTCCAGACTTTGTGACCACAGGTGCAGTGTCTGGGACATTTGGGGATCTCCCTGTGTCGGTATGGGTGATGGTCCCAGATGCAGGGTGAATGTGGACGTGTGATCACCCCAGCTTAGGGTCTGGGGAACTTGGGCCCCCCTCTGTCAACAAGGATGAATGATCCTACGTGCAGGGTCTGGGAGATATGGGGTCACTCTGGTAAGTGTGGACGTGTGACCTCCCCAGCTCAGGGTCAGGGAGATTTGGGGGTCCTCCTGTGTCAGGATGGTTTAGTGACCACAGATGCAGTGTCTGAGACATTTGTGAGTCCCTGTGTGACACTATGGATGAGTGTCCCCAGTTGTGGTGTCTGGGAGAGGTTGGGTCACCCTAGTAAGTGTGGACCTGTGACAACCTCAGCTCATGATCTGGGAGATTTGGGAGCCCTCCTGTGTCAGTATGGGTGAGTGAAGTCAGGTGCAGCATCAGGGAGATTTGGGGGGGGTCTCCCTTGTCATTATGGGTGAGTGATCCCAATTGAAGCATCTGGGAAATTGGGGGTCCCTCTGTGTCAGTTTAGATGAGTGACCCCAGGTGCAGAGTCTGGGAGAGGTGGGATCACCCTGGTGAGTGTGAAGGTGTGACCACCCATTCTCAGGGCCTGGCAGTTTTGGGGGTCCCCCTGTGTAAGTACTAATGAGTGACCCCAGGTGGAGTGTCTGGGAGATACGCAGGCCCCTCTGTTTCAGTATGGATGAATGACAGCAGTTACAGGGTCTAGGAAAGATGGGGGTCACCCTGGTGAGTGTGGACATGTGACATCCCAGATCAGGGTCTGGAAGATTAAGGCTCCCTGTTTGTTATTATGGTTGAGTGACCCTAGATGTAGGTCTGGGAGGTTTGGGGGTCCCCCATTTCAGTATGGATGTGATCCTTGGTGCAGATTCTGGGAGAGGTGGGGTCACCTTGGTTAAGTGTGGATGTTTTACCACTCTAGCACAGGTTTTGGGAGTTTTGGGGATCCCCTGTGTAAGTATAAATGATTGGTTGCAGTTGCAGTGTCCTGGAGATGTGGGGTCACCCTGGTGAGTTTAGATGTGTGACCACCCCAGCTCAGAGTTGGGAGATTTGGTGGTCCCCCTGTGTCAGTATGAATGAGTTATCCCAGGTGCAAGGTCTGTGAGAGGTGGGGCACTCTGGTGAGTGTCACTGTGTGACCACCCCAACTCAAGTTCTGTGATATTTTGGGGTCTCCTCTTTCAGTATGAATGAGTGACCCCAGGTGCAGTGTCTGGGAAAGATGAAGTCACCGTGGTGAGTATGGATGTGTGAGCACCCCAAATCAGGATCTTGGAGACTGGGGGGTCCCCCGAGTCAGTACAAATGTGTTACACCAGGTGCAGGATCTGGGAGACGTTGGGTTACCCTGGTGAGTGCGGACATGTGATCACATCTACTCAGGGCCTGTGAGATCTGGGGGTCCTTTTGTGTCAGTATGGATAAGTGACTCCAGTTAAAGTGTCTGGGAGATTTGGGGGTCCCATGTGTAAGGTTGAATGATTTACTCCAGGTACAGGGAATGGGAGAGTTTGGGTCACCCTGGTGAGTGCGGATGTGTGACCACCCCAGATCAGGGTCTGGCAGATTTGAGGGTCCCCCTTTGTCAGAAAGAGTGAGTGACCCCAGGTGCAAGGTCTGTGATACTTGTGGATCTCCCTGTGTCGGTATGGATGAATGACCCCCGTGGCAGAATGGTGGGTTCACCTTTGTGTGTAGACATGTGACTACCCCATCTCAGTGTCTGGGAAATTTGGGAGTCCTTCTGTGCTAGGCTGGATGAGTGACCCCAGATGCCGTGTCTGGGATATTTTGTGGGTCCCTTTGTGTCACAATGGATAAGTGACCCAAGGGGCACAGTCTCAGAGATTTGGGGTTCTCCTGTGTCACTTTGGTTCAGTGGTACAGGGTATAGGGTCTGGGAAATTTGGTGGTCCCCCTGTGTAAGTATGAATGAGTTACCCCAAGTGTAGGCTCTGGGAGAGGTGAGTTCACCCTGGTGAGTGTGGATGTGTGAACCACACCAGCTCAGGGTCTTGGAGATTAGGCTGTATTCATATGTAAATATGTATGAGTACCCCAGGTGCAGAGTCTGGGACATTCTGGCATACCCCTGTGTCAATATGGATGAGTGACCTCAGCTACTGGGTTGGGGAGAGATGAGGTGACACTGGTGCATGTGGATGTGTGACCACCTTGCTCATAGCCTGGGAGATTTGTGGGTCCTTGTCTGTTAGTATGGATGAGTGATCCCACGTGCAGTGTCTGAGAGATTTGGTGTTCCTTCTGTGTCAGTATGGATGAGTGACCCCAGGTGCAGGGTATGAGAATTTTGGGGGTCCCCCTATCAGTATGGATGAGTGACCCCAGGTGAAAACTCTGGAAGAGGTGGGTCACCCTGGTGATTGTGGGTGTGTGATAACCCCAGCTCAAGTTCTGGGAGTTTGGGGCATCCCTCTTTGTTAGTATGGATGAGTAACTCACTTTAATGATCTGGGAGATTTGGGGGGTCCCTCTGTAGCAGTATGGATGAGTGACCCCAGGTGCAGGGTCTGGGAGATTGGGCATTCCCCCATGTCATTATGGATGAATGACTACAGTTATAGGTCTGGGAGATTTGGAGGTCCCCCTTTGTCATTATGGATGAGTGACCCCAGGTGGAGTGTCTGCGATATGTGGGGTCACCCTGGTGAGAGAAGATGTATGACCACCCCCTATAAGTATGTGGGAGATTCGGGGGTCCTCCTGTGTCAACATGGGTGGGTAACACCATTTGCCGTGTTTGGTAGATTTGGGGGAGCCCTATATCAGTATGAATTTTTACCACAGGTTCAGGATCTGGGAGACATGGAATCACCCTGGTGAGTGTGGACATGTGACCACCCCAGATCAAGGTCTGGAAATTTGGTGGTCCCCTTTGTCAGTATGGTTGAGTGACCCCAAGTGCAGGGTCTGGGAGAGGTGGGGTCACTCTGGTGAGTGTGAACATGTGACCACCCCAGATCAAGGTCTTAGAGAAATGGGAGTTATTCTCTGTTAGTGTGGATTATTGACACCAGGTGCCAGGGTCTGGAAGATTTGGAAGTCCCCCTTTATCAGAGTCAATGAGTGTCCACAGGTGCAGGGTCCGGGAAAGGTGGGGTCACCCTGATGACCTTGATAAGTATGGACCTGTGACCTTCCCAGATCAAGTTCTGGTAGATATGGGGGCCCCCTTTGTCAGTAGGGATAAGGGACCCAGGGTAGGATATGGCATATTTGGGGGTCCCCCTGTGTCAATGTGGATGAGGGACCCCAGGGGCATGGTCTGGAAGATTAGGAGTCCCAGAGTGTCATTGAATGAGTACCAAGATGGAGGGTCTGGGAGATTAGGCGATCCCCCAGTGTCCTTATGGATTAGTGACTCCAGAGGCAGTGTTGGAGAGATGCTGGGTCACCCTTGATAGTGTGGGTGTGTAATGACCCTAGCTCATGATTTGGGAGATTTAGGAGTCTCCCTTTGTCAGTATGGATGAGTGACCCTAGGTGCAGTTTCTCAGATAGGTGGGGTTAACCTGGTGAGTGTGGGCGTGTGACCATCCCAAGTCAAGCTTTGGGATAGTTGGTGATCCTCTTTTGTCAGTATGGATGAGTGATATCAAGGTGCAGGGTCTGGGAAAGGTGGGGTCACCTTGGCGAGTGTTGATGTATGACCACCTCATTTCAGGGTCAGGGAGATTTGGAGGACCCCTCTGCTGGTATGAATGAAGTGACCTCAGTTGTAGGGTCTAGGAGATGTGGGGTCACCCTGGTGAGTGTGGATGTGTGACCTACACAATTCAGGGCCTGGGATATTTGTCAGTCCTCCTTTGTCAGTATGGATGAGTGATCTCAGGCACAGTGTCTGGGACATTAAGGGTCCTTCTGTGTCAGTATGAATGAGTGATCCAACTTGAAAATCTGGGAGATGTGGTGTGTGTGGACATGTGACCACCCTGCTCAAGGTCTAGGAGATTTGGGGGTCCTGTTGTGTCAGTATGGATGAGGGACTCCAGGTGAAGACTCTGGGAGAGGTGGGTCACCCTGGTGAGTGTGGATGTGTGACCACCTCAGTTCTATTCTGGGAGACTTGGGTGGCCCCATTTGTCAGTATGGATGAGTGACCCAGGTTAAGGATATGGGAGATTTGGGGGTCCCTCTGTGTCAATATGGATGAGGGACTCCAGGTGCAAGTTTTGGGATTTGGGCTCCCCTGTATCAGTATGGATGAGTGACCACACAGGCAGGTGCTCAGAGATTTGGAGTTCCCTGTGTTAGTAGTGTTGTGTGACTTCATACAAGGGTCGGGAAGAGGTTGGGTCACCCTGGTGAGTGTGGACCTGTGAGGACCACAGCTCAGGGACTGGGAGATTTTGGGGTCACCCTTTGTCAGTATAGGTGTTTGACAACCTCCTAGACTCTGGGAGATTTTGCCCCCCCCCCACCTTGTCATTATAGATGAGTGATGCCAGGTGCAGGTTCTGGGAGGGGTGGGGTCAGCCTGATGAGTGTGAACATGTGACCACCACCACTCAGGGTCTGGGACATCTCAGGGTTCCTCTTTGTCAGTATGGACTACTGGCCCTAGGTGCAGGGTCAGTGAGATTTGGAGGTCCCACTGTGTCAGTATGGATGAATGACCCTATCCAGTGTCTGGGAGAGGTGGGGTCACTGTGGCGAGTGTGGATGAGTAACCACCCCATCTCAGTGTCTGAAAGATCTGGGGGTCCCCTGTATCAATATGAAGAGAGACCCTAGTTGCCATGTCTGTGAGATTTGGTGGTTCCCTTGTGTCAGTATGGATGTGTGAACCCAGTTGCAGGTCCTGGGAGATTAGGGGGTCACCCTGTGTCAATATGGATGAGTGACCCCCGGGGCAGAATCTGGGAGAGGTGGGGTCACTCTGGTGAGTTTGGATGTGTGACCACCCCAGCTCAAGCTTAAGGAGGATTGCAGGTCCTATGAGTAAGTATGGCTGGATGACCCCAGGTGCAGGCACTATGAGAGGAGTATTCACCCTGGTGAGTGTGGACATGTGACCACCCAGGCTCAAGTTCTGGGAGATTTCAGGTTCCCCCATGTCAGTGTAGAGGGATGACCCCAGGTGCAAGGTCTAGGAGGTTTGGACTTCCCCACGTGGAATATGGATGAGTGTCCCCAGGCCTGGGAGAGTTGCGGTCACACCGGTGTGGATGTGCGATCACATGTTATCCAGGCCCCGTGTGCCTTCTGAGGTCATTTTCCACCTCATTGATAAGTGCCAGCTGTGGTTTACTGGAGTGATTTCACAGCTGGGAAGGCCCTGGGGCATGCACAATGCTGTCCAGATGCTGAGATGTGTTCTCAGATGTTTGATAATTGATTAGGTGATCTCACTGTGCACAGTTGTGACTTGGAAGTGACGTGACACATGTCAGCTCTTGTAGGCCCTAGCGCCTTAGCCCATTTTCAGCCACTAGTCACCCTATGTCTCCTGCCTTGAATGACCACTCCAAGGGAGATTCCCTGTGAGCACTGGTGTCCAGTCCTGTGGTCACAGCCATGTACTGCTTGTGGCCATGAAGCTGCTGAAAGCGCTGGTGAGTGTGAGCCAGGACACCTGCATAGGTAGGCTCACAGCCCAACAGCTGTAAGAGATCGAGCATCCCAAAACTCTAGGGCAGATGCAAGTACTACCTGGAGCTTTTAGGCCTGTGGAGGTACCAGGTGTAAGAAAGGTGGTTGTGGGTGGAAGGACACACAGGAACACTGTTGGAGGGAGTGTCCATGAGAAGAAGAGGGGAATCAGGATGTCACTGTGTGCAGGGAAGGAAGAGAGGGTCCACCTGATGAGGGGAGAGGATGCAGGTATGAAGAATTACAATGTCAGGGGAGGGAGTGTCCACAATAAGGTGGAGGGTAATTTAGGGTGGTATAAAGACGTCACTGGGTACTGGGAGGGAGGGTACCAGGAGATGAGGAGAAGGGACGCAGGTATGAGAACATCACTCTATGGAGGGAATGTCCACCTGAGATGAGGGGAGGGGATGAAGGTAAGAGGATATCAATCTATGGACATCTGAAATGAGGGGAAGTGATGAATATATGAGGATATCACTCTATGGTAGAAGGTCCACCTGAGATGAGGGGAGGGGACACAGGTATGAGGACATCACCATGGAGGGAAGATCCACCTGTGATGAGGTGAGGAGACGCAAGTGTGAGGGCATCACTCTGGAGGAAAGGTCCACCTGAGATGAGGGGAAGGGATGCAGTTATGAGGACATCACTCTATGGAGGGGGGTCCACCTGAGAAGAAGGTACGCAGAGGTATGAGGACATCGCTGTATGAAGGGGTTGTCGACAGAGATTAGCGGTGTTGACCCAGACATAAGGACATTACTCTATGGAGGGAGGGTCAACTGAAATGAGGGGAGGGGATGCAAGTATGAGGACATCACACTATGGAGGGAGGATTCACCAATGATTAGGGGAACGAAGGCAGGTATGAGCACAGAACACTATAGAGGATGGTACACCTCTATAGAGATGTAGGGGAGATGAGGCAGTTATGAGGAGTCACACTATGAATGGAGCTGAGTGGAGGGGACTTAGGTATGAGGAATTCACTCAATGGAGGGAGGGTCCAGCTGCGACGAGGGGAGAGGAGGCAGGTACGAGGACATCACTATATGGATGGAGGGTCCACTTGAGGGGAGAAGATGCAGTTATAAGGACATCAGTGTATGTACACCTGAGATAAAGGGAAGTTATGCAAGTATGAGGACATCACCCTGTGGAGGGAGCATGATCTGAGATAAGGGGAGGGGAGGCCAGTGTGAAAATATCACTTTATGGAGGGAGGGTCTACTGGCAATGAGGAGAAGGGATGCAGTTATGATGATATCACTTAATGGATGTAGGGTGCACTCGAGGTGAAGGGAGGGGACCCAGGTGTGAGGACATCACTGTATGGACAAAGGGCCCACCTGCATTGAGAGGAGGGGACACAGGTAGGAGGACTCCACTCTAAGGTGGGAGGGCCCACCTGAGATTAGAGGAAGAAATGCAGATAGGAGAACATCACTCTATGGAGGGAGGGTCGACCTGAGGTGAGGGGAAGGGATGTAGGTATGAGGAGTCACTAAATGGAGCAATGGTCCACCTGAGATGTGGTGAAGGGATGCAGGTATAAGGACTCACTGTGTGGTGGAACGGTTCACCTGAGATTAGGGGAGTAGACCCATGTGGAGGACATCACTCTATTTTTTTAAATTAAAAAAAAAGTTTAATTTTTGAGAGAGACAGAGTGTAAGCAGGGGAGAGGCAAAGAGAGAGGGAGACAGAATCCAACGTAGGCTTTAGGCTCTGAGTTGTTAGCACAGAGCCCAATGTAGGGTTTGAACCCATGAACTGCGAGACCATGACCTAAGCCACACACTTAACTGAGCCACCCAGGCATCCCAGGACATCACTCTTGAGAGAAGGTTCACCTGAGATGAGGGGAGAGGACGCAAGTATGAGGACATCACTCTATGGAGGGAGGTCCACTTCAGAGGAGAGGAAGGGTCTCATGTATGAGTACATCACTCTATGGAACAAGGGTCCACCTGAGATGAGGTCAGGGGACACAGGTATGAGTAGTCACTCTATGGAGGGCAGATCCACCTGAATGGAGTGGAGGGAAAGAAGGTATGAGGATATCCCTCAGTGGAGGTAGGGTCCACCTGAGATGAGGAGAGGGGACAGGTATGGAAAGTCACTGTGTGGAGGGGGCAGAGGGGAGAGAAGGGGACGCAGGTATGAGAATACAGTCTATCAAGTGAGGGTCCACCTGAGATTAGCAGAGGGCATGCTGGTATGAGGACATCACACTATGGAGGGTGTGTTCACCTGAGACGAGGGGACACAGGAGGACATCATTCAATGGAGGGTGGGTCCATATGAGGTGAAGTTGGGGTATGTAGGTATGAGGACATCAGTCTATGGAAAAGGGGTCCACTTGAATTGAGGGGAGGGGAAGCAGTTATGAGGATGTCACTGTTTGGAGGGATGCCACCTGAGATGAAAGGAGTGGATGCAAGTATGAGGACAATACTCTGGAGGTGTCTACCTGAGATAAAGACTGGGGACACAGGAGTCACTGTGTGGAGGGAGCTTTGGGGAGGGGAGGAGGAAAAGGTATGAGGAAGTCACCCTGTGGAGGGAGGTCCACCTGAGATGAGGTGAGGTGACACTTATATGAGGAGTCACTGTGTGCAGGGAGAGGAGGGGAGGGGACACAGGTATGAGGACATCACTAGAGACAGGCCACTGAGATGAGGGGTGTGGAAGCAGGTATGAGGAAATCACTCTATGAGGGAGGGTCCACTGAGATGAGGGAAGGGGATGCAGGTTTGAGGACATCACACTACAGAGGGAGGATCCACCTTAGAGGAGTGTAAAAGACATAGATAGGTATGAGTACATCTCTCTATGGAGGGAGGTCCACCTGAGATGAGGGGATGTGACAGGTATGAGTCACTGGGTTGAGGGAGTGGAGGGGAAGGGGCACAGTTATGAGGACATCACTCTATGGGTGAAGGGTACACCTGCGATGACAAAAGGGGACGCAGGTATGAGATCACTCTTTGGAGAGTGGGTCCATATGAGATAGGGGGAGGGTACACAGTTATGAGGAAATTCCTCTAAGGAGGGTTAGGGTTTAGGGTTAGGCTTAGTGTTACGGGTTAGGTCCCAGGAGGCACCCGGGGATGAATCCCCAGCCATGCAGTGGTCTCCCCCGAGGGCTGCAGTAGGGCGCATGTTAGGGTGCGGGTCAGGCTTAAGTCTTTGGGTTCAAGGCCCAGCCTATGGTGTAGGCTAAGCTTAGGTTGGACCTCAGGATTCCCACCTTGTGCAGCTCCATCCCTGCTCTGCAAATGGCATGGCGATTTTCCAAATTCCATGGTGAATAATCCTGTACCGCTTATAGGCTCCAAATCTGTTCTGTTCTCAGACCTAGGAATTGGGCCCCCATAGGGAAAAAGCTGTGGCTAGGGTTAGGGTTGGGTCCCAGGAGGTTTCAGGGGCTGAACCATGATCACCAGTGCAATGATCTCCCTGGAGGACTGAATTGAGGGCAACTGTTAGGATGCGGGACAGGCACAGGGTTTGGATGCAGTGGACAGCTGATAGCGTGTTCCAGGCTGAGGTTTGGGGCCTGGATCCACTTCTGAAGCTCCGTTCATGCCCTCTAAATATTATGGTCAATTCTGGGTTTCTCACTAAATATTTCGGCACCCTGCATGGGCCCCTGGTGGTCTGTTCTTTTCTCAGACCTAGGAGGTGGGTCCCCTTTGAACCAGAGCCATGGGTAGGGGTAGGTTTGGCAACCAGTAAGTGCCAGGGGCAGAACCACCAACGGTGCAGTAATCTCCCTGGAGGGCTGAGTGAAGGGCACATGTTCAAGTGTGGGTCAGGCTTAGGGTTTGGATTCAGGAGCCAAAAGATGGTGTGGGCCAGGGTTAGGCAAGGTCGCAGGATCCCCTCCTGCAGCACCATCCTGGCCATGGAAATGTCATGGTGAAATTCTGGCTTCCATGCTGACATATTCCGTGTTGGTCATTGGTCCCAAATCCATTCTTTCCCAGACCTCAATGGTGGGCCCCCCATAGGGCCAGAATCCAGGCTAGGGTTCGGGTTAGGTCCTGAGAGGCACCAAGGGCTGAACCACTAATAGCACAGTCCTGGAGGACTGAATTGAGGGTGTGTGTTATGGTGTGGGTCAGGCTTGGGCTTTGGCTTATTGGGCCAGCCAATCGTGTGGGCCAGGCTTCCATCCCTGCCTTGGAAATGTTATCGTGTCTGGGTTCCTTGCGGATTAATCCTGTGCCAGTCATGGGCCCCAGATGTGTTCTTTCCTCAGACCTAGCAGGTGGGTCATGTGAGGAAAGGCCTGGGCTAGGATTAGGATTAGGTCCCTGGAGGTGCCAGGGCATGAAGTAACACCAGTTCAGTGATGTCCCTGGAGGCCTGAGTTGAGGGCGCCTGTTAGGGTGTAGGACACCCTTAGGATGTGTGGGGAGGGGGTGGCTGGTATGTTCCAGGCTTCGATTTTGGTCCTAGATCCCCTTCAGCAGCTCCATTCTTACCCTGGAAATGTCATGGCCGACTCCTGGTTCCTTGCTGAATAATTGTGCACCGCTCATAGGTCCCAAAGATTTTTCCCCTGTCATAGGATGTGGGCCCCCTTCGAGAAAGAGCCTGAGCTAGGGTTAGGGTTAGATCCCCAGAGGTGTCAGGGGCAGAGTCACTGGCAGTGCACTGATCTCCCTGGAGGGTTGGGTGGAGGGCGCATGGTAGGCAGTGATTCAGGCTTAGAGTTTGGGTTCAGGAGCCAGAAGACTGTGTGGGAGAGGGTTAGGTTGTAGCTCAGATTCCCCTCATGCACCTCCATCCTGGCCATGGAAATGCCATGGAGAAATTCGGGCGTCCATGCTGAAAAACACACTGGTTTTTGGCCCCAAATCCATTCTTTCCTCAGACCTCAATGGTGGGCTGCCTTAAGTCCAGAGCCCTGGGTAGGGTTACAGTTAGGTCCCAAGAGGTGCCAGGTGCTGAAATTGCAGCAGCTCAGAGGTCTCAGAGAGCTGAGTTGAGGGTGCATGTTAGGGTGCAGGTCAGGCTTAGTCTTTAGGTTCAAGTGCCAGCCTATGGAGTGGGCCAAGCTTATGTTTGGCCTCATCATCCCCATTATGCAGCTTCATTCCTCCTTTGGAAATGGTATGACGACTTTCCATGTTCCATGCTGAATAATCCTGCACCAGTTACAGGCTCCTATGGACATCTGGGCTCTTTCCTGCATTGGAAAATGGATAAAGAAGACGTGGTAGATATACACAATGGAATACTGCTCAGCAATCTAAAAGAATAAAATCTTGCCATGTGGAACAATGTGGATGGAGGCAGAATGTATTATGCTAAGGAAAATAAGTCATTCAGAAAGGATAAATATCATAAGATTTCACTCATATGTGGAATTTAAAAACAAAACAGATGAACATAGGGGAAGGGGAGGAAAAATAAGATACAAAGAAAGGCAGGCAAAACATCATAGACTCTAAAACACAGAGGGTTGCTGGAGTGAAGGTGGGTGGAGGGATGACCTAAATGGTTGATGGGCATTAAAGAGGGCACTTCTTGGGATGAGCAGTGGGTGTTATATGTAAGAGATTAGTCATTGGATTATAGTCCTGAAGCCAAGACTACATTGTATGTCAACAAATTTGAATTCAAATTTTTAAATGTTTTCATTTTTGAGAGATAATAGACACAAGGCGAGCAGGAGTGGGGCAGAAAGAGAGAGAGAGACACAAGATCTGAAGCAGGTTCCAGTCTCTGAACTTTCAGCACAGAGCATGAAACAGGGCTGGAACCCAGGAACAGTAAGATCATGACCTGAGCCACACTTGGATGTTTAAATGACTGTGCCACCCAGGAGCCCCCCTTAACTTACTTAGGCCACGTGAAGGAAATTTATTATACAAGCTGGTTAAACAGAATTTTGACTGTTTATACAAAAATAAAAACTAGGGGCACCTGGCTGGCCGCGTCAGTTATGCTTCCAACTCTTGATTTCAGCTCAGGTCACAATCTCCCCATCGTGGGATGAAGCCTCAATTCGGGCTCTGCACTGAGCCTGGAACCTGCCTGAGATTCTCTCTCTCCCTCTCTCTCTGCCTGTCCCTTGTTCACGAAAGCGCGCTCTCTCACACAAAAATAAATAAAGCTAAAAATATAAAAGCCACTATCCTTAACACATGCACATTGAAACAGTGTAAAATTAAGTTCCAAAGAATATTTTCACCATAAAGAGCAGGTAACTGTTGACGCCTCATACCTGAGTATGACACAGTCAATGTGGAAGGTAAAAAACTGTAAAGATGTTGGTACCTATCTTCCTTTCCTTGCGTCTCCCCTTCTCCTAGTCTCCCCACTCCGTGACTACACTAACGCCCTTTCCTTCTGTTCTCACTGAACCCACTGCTTCTTGCTCACTTCACCTGTCCTTTGCTATCCAAGTGTGCTGTCAAGACCAGGGGACCAGCATGCTCTGCAACCTGTCACCCCTCATTGCCCCCACGCCGTCCACCCTCCCTTCCCCGTGCACACCACCGCGTTGACAGGGACCCTTCACACCTCTTCGCCCCGTCCCCGGCCCAGACCCCGCGCGCGCCCACACCTATGTGCACAGGGACCTGTCCCCCCTCTTCACCCCTTCTCCCACCGGGTCTCCCCCACCCACCGACACCCACATTCACAGGGACCCGTCACCCCTCATCACCCCCGCCCCCGCCCGGTTCCCCGCCCTCAGGTTCACAGGGGCCCATCACCCCTCCTCACCCCCTCCCCCATCCACCCTCCCTTTCCAGCGCGCGCCACCACACTCACAGGGACGGTCACCCCTCTATACCCCCTCCCCCGCCCGGTCCCCTCAGTCCCGCTCCCACCCCCGCGTTCATAGGGACACAATCAAGACAGTCCCCCGAGGGGAGTGTTCCCGGCCGGAACGTAAACACACCGTAGCAGGCATAAGCAGCGGCAAGGCATCCGGGACCCTCGCCTCTCCCAGCCCAGGACTCAGGCGGGATGGGGCCGCGAAGCGCGGAGCTCAGCCAGAGGCTACAAGCTCACACTCGCGAGCAGGTGCGGTCTTGCCAGAGAGCGCCTCCGGGTCGCGGGGTCGCGGGGTCGCGGGGTCGCGGGGTCGCGGGGTCGCGGGGTCGCGGGTCTTGGTGAGCTGAGGGGGCGGGGCCAGTGTGTGCGGTCTGGGCACTTCCTTCCGCTCCGGGCGCGGCGTTTCCGGTTCGTCCCGTCCCGTCCCGCGCGGGGAGTCTCAGGGCGTCCACGCAGGTGTGGCGGGCCGCTTCTGTTCTGCAAGTTAAGTACTTCAGCTACTTTCAAGTCAAAGCATGCAGTTAGGAAGACACGTGATAAGGGCTGAGATGTTTCTTTCTCAACCGCTTGGAAAGGGCTTATGTCACAAACTGCTTTTTCTAAGTGTTTGCTGCGAGTGGGTTGAGAGCAGCTGGGTTTGGTAGCCGGGGACCCTGATGGGCGGGGCGTCGAGCGGATGAGAGAAGGGGGGCTGTGGGGACCGGGGACCCGGGTGGGTGGGGGCGTCGAGCGGATGAGAGAAGGGGGTCTGTGGGGTCGGGGACCCGGGTGGGAGGGGGCGTCGAGCGGATGAAGAAGGGGGGCTGTGGGGACCGGGGACCCGGGTGGGTGGGGGCGTCGAGCGGATGAGAGAAGGGGGTCTGTGGGGTCGGGGACCCGGGTGGGAGGGGGCGTCGAGCGGATGAGAGAAGGGGGGCTGTGGGGACCGGGGACCCGGGTGGGTGGGGCGTCGAGCGGATGAGAGAAGGGGGGCTGTGGGGGCCGGGGACCAGGGTGGGTGGGGGCGTCGAGCGGATGAGAGAAGGGGGGCTGTGGGGACCGGGGACCCGGGTGGGTGGGGCGTCGAGTGGATGAGAGAAGGGGGGCTGTGGGGGTCGGGGACCTGGGTGGGAGGGGGCGTCGAGCGGATGAAGAAGGGGGGCTGTGGGGGCCGGGGACCTGAGTGGGAGGGGGCGTTGAGCGGATGAGAGAAGGGGGGCTGTGGGGACCGGGGACCCGGGTGGGTGGGGCGTCGAGCGGATGAGAGAAGGGGGGCTGTGGGGGCCGGGGACCCGGGTGGGTGGGGACGTGGAGCAGGAGAAGCAGGGGTTCTGTGGTGGCTCGGGACCCCGGTGGACAGGGGCATCCAGCAGGAAGAGCTGCTGTAAAGGGCTGTCGGTTGTGGCCTGGGCCACGGGGGCACCAGGGGTAGAACAGGGGGACATTGGTGGCCACAGCCAGTGGGCGAGGGGATGGAGCAGGTAGAGCGGGGGTGCGGGGTGGGGAAGCCAGCTTGTGAGCACACCCGCCCCTCCCCCCCCCCCCCCCCCCAACAACCCTCCCGGCAGCCCAGGCTGAGAGACTGTGGAACCAGACTCCATGTCCACGCAGGAGGCAGAGGCACTGCCCGGGGCTCCTCCATGGCCTGGAACTCCTTTCTTCTTTACATTTGCTTTATCCTGTTTAGAATTTGTACAGGTGATGGGGTGCTTGGGTGGCTCAGTTGGTTAAGCTTCAGCCTCTTGATTTCAGCTGATAATCATGATCTCTCCGTTTGTGGGTTGGATACCCTCATGGAGCTCTGTGCTGATAGTGCGGAGTCTGGTTGAGATTCTCTCTCTCTCTCTCTCTCTCTCTCTCTCTCTCTCTCTCTCTCTCCCTCTCCCTCCCTCCCTCCCCATCCTCCTCTCCTTCTCCCTCTCCCCCTGCCCCACTTGTGTGTGCACACACATAGCTTGCTCTATCGCTCTCAAAAATACACTTAAAAAAAAGAAAAAATGTATTGAAGAAGAACTTGTACAGATGACTTATGAATTCTAAATGAGGAATGATGATGGCATTCGACAATTTGCTTGAACCGTTCTAAAGTATTTTAATCTTTTCATATCTTTGCTCCCATTATTATAATTTGAAACATATGAGATATTTATGATTTTTTTCTCTATTTCTGAATATTGTGTGTCTCGTATGGAGACATTTAAAGTATGTATTTTTCAGGAAATAAGTCACTCTGTTGTTAACTAAGGAAACATTAGCTTTTCAGTAGTTCCAGGCATAGTTGTTATGGATGTCTGTTCTTTTACATGAGCATTTCAAGGTTTTTTTGTTTTTTGTTTTTAAATTTTTTTCAATGTTTATTCATTTCTGAGACAGAAAGAGACAGAGCATGAGTGGGGGAGGGGCAGAGAGACAGGGAGACACGGAATCGGAAGCAGGCTCCAGGCTCTGAGCTGTCAGCACAGAGCCGGATGCGGGGCTCGAACCTATGAGTCGTGAGATCATGACCTGAGCCGAAGCCGGACGCTTAACCGACTGAGCCACCCAGGCGCCCCTTCAAGTTTTTTTTTTTAATGTTTATTTATTTTTGAGAAAGAGAGAGGCAGAGTGTGAGTGGGGGAGGGGCAGAGAGAGAGAGGGAGACACAGAATCCAAAGCAGGCTCCAGGCTCTGAGCTGTCAGCACAGAGCCGGATGCGGGGCTCGAACCTATGAGTCGTGAGATCATGACCTGAGCTGAAGTCAGACGCTTAACCGACTGAGCCAACCAGACCCTAAAATGCTTTAACTCCAGTGGTCGTTAAAAGATTCCAGAAGGGAGAGGAATTTCCTGTGCTTTTCCAGGCCCTTTCATTATTGCCCGAAATGAAGAGCCATGCTACTTTGTTTTTGCGAAAAGCTGCCAAACAGCAATGAGGCAGGATTTAGACGACGAGAGCACGGTCCAGCACGAAAAATAAACAGCCCATGACCCAAGCAACGTGGGGACTGGACCATTGCATGGGTTACAGTGGATTTGGGGCTGGTCCAGCCTTGGGTTTCTTTCCTTTGCCCGTGTTTTTCACGGACGTTTTCTTGCTCTACAGGAGGCAGCCTGCACTTGATGGACAAAATTCCCGTCCAAAGACCAAAGCACCTTTGAGGTAAGTGCTAGACAGGGAGGAAGGAGAAGTTACTTGCTCTTCAGAAGGAAATCCTTGTCATCCAGAGCCATACAACTTTTCTTGATGCTCGTTAGGGATTTTCCAAAGTTAGAAAATACAGACAGCATACGTGTGCTGCAGTATTTTCACCACCAACTCCAGTGGCTCTCACATTTTGTTGCCCGTAACCATCATGTGGAGACTTCAAACCTCAAGGCCCAGGCCTCAAAACAAACCAACAAACCAACCAACAACAAATGATTGGTATCTTTAGGGCAGTGCCTAGGGAACAAAAAGTTTTAAAACCCAACAACTGTTTGCAATTTGAGAAAAACTGCCAGTCGGTTTGCACACAGTGCTTTTCACAATTTAATATACGTAAGATCCACTTAGGGATATTGTTTATATGCGTATCTTGATGCATTGGGGCTGAATTGTGCCTAAGGTTTAGTGTTTTTAATAAGACACAGGTCCTACCAAGCTCCTTTTTATTCTCAGATAAATAAACTTTGATGAATGAAACTGATCTACAAAATGATCTCCAATGCTTCAAATACTTGTACAGTGTATCATATTTGTAAGAATTTTATTGATAGTGAGATAACTTTTAAAAGACACAGTTTCAATGGTGGTTAATAATCAAAATGTACCAGACAGTAGAGTATTCCCCACCATGGTTTCCACTGAAACACTTCAGCAGAGTCAAAAACTCTTGTCTCTGGAGAGGACACTGCTGAAAAGATGCACACCATATAGATGGGTCCTTTTCCCAGATTGTATCAAAGTTTAATCATTTGCAGACCACATGCAGGTGAATTTCATAGTATCCTCTTTACATTACAGTTTAAAACCTACTCCCACAACTTGACTCATTTTTTTTTTTTTTTGAATTTATTTTTGGGACAGAGAGAGACAGAGCATGAACGGGGGAGGGGCAGAGAGAGAGGGAGACACAGAATCGGAAACAGGCTCCAGGCTCTGAGCCATCAGCCCAGAGCCCGATGCGGGGCTCGAACCCACGGACCGCGAGATCGCGACCTGGCTGAAGTCGGACGCTTAACCGACTGCGCCACCCAGGCGCCCCTTGAC
The DNA here is from genome assembly GCF_027475565.1 of Acinonyx jubatus. Taxonomy (NCBI): domain Eukaryota; kingdom Metazoa; phylum Chordata; class Mammalia; order Carnivora; family Felidae; genus Acinonyx; species Acinonyx jubatus. The sequence goes on from NW_026463953.1 coordinate 55,172, forward strand.
TCATTTTTAATAAAATTCACTAATTTAAAAATAATTTATATGCCAGTTTAATAAGTTCCATTTACATACATACAATTTAAGTTTACGTGACTAAATATGCAGTGTCTGTGTGTGTGTCCCCCAAGCATTATCTGCAGTATTCCGCCATTTGCACACATAACCGCAGCTGAGGAAGCACTGAACAACCAGAAACAGCTGTTCGTATATCTTCCTCCTGTCAACTCGCTCACAGTCCCCTCAAGTCACTCGCTCCCAGTCCTTCTCAGAGAGGAGACCAGAGGTCTTCACAGAGGATCCTCGAGGGGACAGAGGGACAGTGTCTGCAAACAAGAAACTGAGGGCTCCTGCTTCCGAGGAGGATGGAATGAGAGCCGCCATTGAATCTGGAGCTCCATTAACCATTGTCTTATCCAGTGAAGACCATCCTGAGGGACGGCCAAGAACATGGCTGGGTGGTGAAGGAGGAGGAGGCACGGTACAGGTATAGGCAACATTCAAGGGGAGGCCTTGTTGCCTGGAGGCCAGAGGTCAGTGGTCAGGACCTGGGCTGGTGTCTTCCTGGTCATGTGGGGTGTTGCTTTTGGTCCAAGTCCATTTGTAGTGGACAGAAACTGGAGAGTCTGGACAGCCTCCGGATCAGGTCTCTGAGTGCTCTCCTGGGTGATCTGGCATGGAATGTGTCTTAGTTTATTTGGGGGCTTAAGGCGCGTCTGGACGGGCATCTGGTCAAATCTCTTGCCGGATGCCTCGAGGCTGAGCTTATTGTCCTGGCCCCGTATACATGCAGCAGGATGTGAGTTCAGTGTTGAGGGCATATTATGACACTTGATTTGTGTCTGTTGGGTTAGGACTGGCTCAGGCTATGTGGTTTAGAGGCAGCCAGGGGAACGTCACGGGAGTAAACTTGAGGCCTGTTGTGTGTCAGCATGACGATGAGGGCAGGATCCTGGCCAAAGTGCTTGGATGCTGGCAGAAGGGCATCAGTGACAGCCACTTCCTGTCTTATTGTTTTGTCCCTGAAGTGAGGTGAAGCTCAGTTCAGGTTTTTTGATGGGAGACCCTGTAGGGCGCATGGGTCTCATACCAGGTTTCTTTCCCGGCAGCTGACTTGTGACAATAGGGCCCAGGGTAGATGTCTTCTTGGTTGCGTAGACAAGCACAGGCCTGTTTGGATGCTGTGGGAGAAGACCCCACACGTACACACAAACGTGTATGTACCTATGTATGTGTGTACGTATGTGTGTACACACACACAGTCGACCCTTGAACAACACAGGTTTGAATTGCATGGGACCACTTATTCGTAGCTTTTTTTCAATACAGTAAAACGTTGTAAATATATTTTCCTTATGTTTTCTCAATATCAATTTCTTTTCTCTAGCTTAGTTCGTTGTAAAAATACAGTGTGTAACACACATGCCCTACAAATGCGTGGTAACTGACCGATTATGTTATCGGGAAGGCTTCCAGGCAACACTAGGCTATTAGTAGCTCAGTTTTGGGGAAGTCAAAAGTTCTACTCGGATTTCCAACTGGTGGTCTATGTGTTAATTAGCTTGACTGTGGGAATCCATCACAGTATATATGTATGTATATCAAAGAATCGTGTTGTAGATAGATTTTAACATGATATGGGGGAAGTTGGCCAGGGTGTGCCCTTTCACTGCGCATTTACGTGGGGATCCTGGGCTTGTGGCCTGGGAAGAAGCGGTGCTCCATGAGAGGGACCCTGCAGGGAAGTGGGCTGGTTATGGGCAGAATGTGTCCTGGTCTTGTCCATGTCTGTAGGCTCTGTAGAGAATATCTGGACTGCCTAGTATCAGTAGTCTGGTTTACTCTCCATTTCTGTTCCTTAGCACGTTTGCTACCGGTTTATGAATATTATTATTAACCATAACAACTTCCCCCTTGTTTATTTTTATATTGTCTCTTTCTGTGTCATTATTTTATCCTCTTTATTATTTTCTTACTTCTGTATTACAGCGTTTGTATTTTTTTTTTTTTTTTCTTACTTCCTGAGAAGGAAACCGACGTGACGGATCTGAGTCTTGCCTGTATTCAGCCGTGTCCATGTCAGTCTCTAAATGGACGCCTAAGCACTGATTTAGTTGAGTCCTATGTCTTCCCTCTCGTCTCCTCAAATCCTGTGCCTGCCGGCCGTGTGTGCCCTCTGGGGCCTCCACCCCATGTGCCCGCAGCCCAAATCTGTTCTCCAGGATCGCCACGCCATGTCCTCCTCTGTGTATTTACAACCCCTGTGCCGGTGACCCATGTCTGTCATCGTGTTTTTCTAATCCCTCTGCCAGCAGTTCTTGACAGTCTCAAAAGCCTGCGTTCCCTGTGCCTGCACCCTCTGCCAGCCCACGTGATGCTTCATCCCTTTTCACAGTCCCATCATGGAACTCATTTCACCGTCTCTTCATCCCCACGGCCCAGGACAGTTCATGTGTTTCTCCTGGCAGGAGCTGAGCTGACCTTGGGGAGAGACATCTGAGTTGCCAGGTGTCAGAGTAGCAGACAAAGCATCAAGTCATAAATGAAAGATTTAAGCCTATAATGACTTATTGTGGTGGCACAAGCAAGAGCCTTAGCCGCAGAAGTTCTGACTCCCCCACCCGCCACCCTGTTCTATTCCTCATCACCTGGGATGTTGTACAGATCACGGATCGGGTGAACACAAATGTGGGCTTGGTCTCACTGTTGAGGAAACCCCAAACAAAAGGTGTGGCATTTTCACAGACCCTTGGGCTGGAGGGAGAGTGACAAGTGCTAGGGGCAGGAAAGCACTGGGCACTGTGTCAGAGTTGGACAAGCGTTTTCAGGGTTTTCCCGTCTTCTCCCCCTGGGAGGGGATCTCAGCAGAATCAACTGCAGAGCAGCTCATCCCCAGATGCAGGTGAAGAGAAGCATGTGTGTTGTAGGAGATGCTGTCCTTCCCTGAGGTTTCTTTATGCTGAAATCCAAGCACTTGCCAAGCACCAGATTCCTGAGTGGCACCATCATTTAATTATGAATGGAGAAATGGGATCACACAAAGAACTTTCGGAGAATTGGTCCACAGTGACCACCCGCCATCTGCCCCACCTCCTTGGAGGTTCACGTCAGCCTTCCCTCGGATACGGATTTCTGGATTTCCTGAGTCTAATGAAAAAGGACAGTCATTCACACAGACACAGGACTCCTTCATGTGCCTTCTTCTCCCAGGAGGCGTGAGGGGGAGCCATAACCACCAGGTCAAACAGAGTCCTCACCCTGTGTGACCTCTCCTTCCTGCCTGTCCTGCACACTCTCCCGAGGACCCAACCCCAGGAGGGCACCCTCAGGCAAGGCAAGTAAGGTGGTCTTGATCGACTCACTGGGGAGACTTCCATGAAGCCTGTCACAATGTACTCCGGAAGCAAAGTCACACAAAGTCCTAACCCCGATGGACACCAGAATCGATGCTATGGCAACACCCTCTGTGGCACACAGAGTTGCATGTGGAAAAGGAAGTATGCTTGTCTCTCAAAAATATGAATTTCTGGGGCGCCTGAGTGGCTCAGTCAGTTAAGCGTCCGACTTCGACTCAGGTCATGATCTCGAGGTTTGTGAGTTTGAGCCCCGTGTAGGGCTGTGTGCGAGCAGCTCAGAGCCTGGAGCCTGCTTCGGATTCTGCGTGTCTCTCTCTTCTCTGCCCCTCCCCTGTTCGTGCTCTGTCTCTCTCTGTCTCTCAAAAATAAATACATGGGAAAGAAAATTAAAAACAACATCTGAATTTCCCATTTGACACAAGAGGAAGCCATTTTCAAGTACAAATTTACTTCCAAAAACCTAGGTTCTCCTCTACTCAATTGGAAGCTTCCCAACTGAGCGTCTGAACTCTTTTTACTTAATGTTTTCTTTTCAGGGCCCCACTCTGAACCCACAAGGATCTTAACTTCCAGTAAACAAGCTAATACTTGAGGCTTTCAGTCGCCACAGTGAAACTGAGCTGGATGCTGTCACTGCTCCTTCATGACTCCACACAAATCAGACTCTGGGGTTCCGTTCCTTTGGAATTTGAACCTCATGTCATCAGGAACATTTAGAGCCCATGCCTTTCATCCTTCTCTGTTCTCAGAATACTGTTCAGCACTAAGGAGTCCTTAACCTGGTGAGTAAACGCACATCACAGCATCAATTTCCTCACTGTCCTGTTCCTGTGACGGCTAAGTGTGAGGCTCAAATTGTCCAGAAACCTGCCTGAAATGCAAATGTGCTCCTCCTGTCTGTCAGTAGAGGCTCAGAGAGGTGGGAAGCAGGCAGACTCCAGTGGAGGAGACTCAGCGTCCAGCGTGCCCGAAGAACGGTCAGCAAGGGACACTTCCCTCCCTCCCTGACCCAAAGTCACGTGACCTCTCAGGCACTTTAATCCAGTCAGCTTTGTGGTCCTCACTTGTAGACACTAGGAACTAATCCTTGTGCTTTAGCGTTTTCATGCATTTTTAAATAGTGTGTATATGGAGATAGACTTTTCAGAATGCTCATTTACTCTAGGAAAAATAGACATGTCTGTGTATGCCTGGTTCACTCATAACCTAGTTTTCCTTGTTTACCTACACAGAAGTGTGGGGGTCCCCTGGCATCATGTACATTCACACTGTTGTCAGCTCATCAGCACCCTCCATGTCCAGGCTTCTCATTTTGAAACCATGTGTCCATGGCGTATTTCCAGTGTCCTTCACTACACACCCTGCCCTCCATGTTCCCCCTTCTGTCTCTCAGATGTTGACTATGCTAGGACATTCAGAGGAATGGTATCCTATGCTAGGTGCCCCCTTGGGACTAGGTTCTTTGGCACTTTGTCTTATGACCCAGTCATTGTTCTGGCCAGTGCCCATGTTGGCCCATGGGGCTCTGTGTCTTCTAGTCTCCTAGTTTTGGATCCACTCTTCCATCCCTGGCCATCAACTAGGACTTTCCCTTTTAGCCTTTTCTCCTATTGTTTAATATTGGTGTGATTTCCACCATGTCCTATGGCCTGCCATCAGCCATGGATGGTGTCAGGCAGATGTCTCTGTGATCTTTAAGAGCCAGCCCACAGTGGAAAGGTGGAATCCTATCATCTGGGCATTCCTGACTGTAATCCATGGGAACATCTTTCTTCCAGAGCTGTCCAACAATTAACTGCCCCCACTAGCCTAGGTGGAGGGCCTCCATTTGCAATGCCGTCCGCACTCTGGGTAGTTTCCCTACTTGAAGATTGGTGTGTATTGGACGTCGTATGGACTTTTGAATCTGCCTCACCTATCTTCCCCAGGAGGCTGCTCCCGTGGCCTCCGTCCAGGTCCCTAAAGCCACGGCCCAGTCCCAGCCTGGTGCCTTCCAGCCCCGCCCACAGCTTCCTCCCGCCTCAGCCCGGCCTCACTCAGTCTCCCAGGCACGAGGCCACTGCCACACCCTTCCACCCACCATCCTTTTCCCTGTCCCACCCATCATCACACCCATTCCCAATCCCCTAATGCCTCAACTGGCTGCACCTCACCCCCAGGCAGGCTCTCCCCTCCCACCTGGCCAGTGTGGCACCATTCACTCCCAGGGCCTCTCCCCAAGTAGAGTAGAGCAGAGCTGATACTGGGGAGAGGGGGGTCAGTGGGGGCCAGGGAAAAAGCACGTGTTTTCGCTGTTCTTAAAATATCCATTGGCACACAGCAAGTTTGGGCATGGTTTTTCAAGGATTACAGTTTCCATTAGGCTTTCCTCTTTTCCTATAAAATTGCTGGGTTTTAATGGAAAGTTTTCGACCTTATTTGAATCTCTGACATAATTAGACTGGGGTAACAGATTGCCCTCCTCAGTGTAGTGACCTCAGCCAGTCAATTCGAGGCCTTTCTGGAGCAGAAAGCTGACCCATCTCCCAGGACTAGACACCTGCTTCTGTCTGAATGCTTTGGTACTGACATGTCCGTTCCTCCTGGGTCTTGAGACTGCCGGCCTTCATACTGGAACGACACCCCGGGTTCTCCTGGTCTCCTGTCGCAGACTATGAGTCTGGAGTTCTCTCTTGTCCGGCAAGAGTGGGGATGCAGGATCGAATATGACAGAGGCTAATGTCGGGAGGAGACAAGAGCCCCTAACAGGGCTTTCGTTTCATCGCCGTATTTATTGAGCTCACAAGCTATCACCCACTTGGTGAACGTGAAGAAAACAAGATCTCACGCACGTGAACGTGGAGAAAACAATCAGACAGTAATCGTTAACTTGTATGTGTAAGAAGCAAAGGGTCCGGGGCGCGAGTGGTGTTTGTGATCAAGGTACATTGGCGCCAGATGGAAAGTAATTTCCTGCAGGTGACATAACAAGTTTTTTGTGATTCCATTACACTATCTCTCCAGCTGACCTTGGGCGTTTTCGCCCCGTGGTGGCAGCTTTCCGCTCTAAGCCTTTTTCTAACGCGTTTGTGTAAGTGGAACCTATTTCCCCACAGTCCCCAAAGGTCAGACCAGCCCAGGATCTTCCAGGTGGGTTGTCAGGCTGGGAAATTGCCTCAAAAGGACCATTTCGCCACCTATTTCTCTGTCATCTCTATCTGTCATCTGTCTATGTGTCTATCATCTATCTCCTGTCTTCCTCATGTATCTATTGTCTACTTATGGAGTGTCTTCCTCTTACTTATGTTGTTCCATCGTCTTCCATACTTTGTTAGTGATATATAAATTCAAATGCGTTTGAGGTAAATGTGGACCACATCCCATAATTGTTTAGTTTTCTAAGTATATTTTTAGTTCACGGTTGTCATTATGTTTGTATCCTGGATTCTTTGACAGATTATATTAATTTTGAAAATAGAATGTAGTTTAACTCTTTTACCCGTTTTTTGCTCTCTCCTTCTGAATATTTTGTTTCAATTGCCGATTGAAAGCTATGTCAAAGATGCACTTTTTAGGAAACACATCATTTTATTTTAATCTCACGAACAATGAAATGTTCGCTATTTTCAGGCATAGTTTTTAGGGATGCGTGTGCGCTCACAGGAACATGTAAAAATACAGACATACTGCTTTTTCTGTAGCCTCGTTAATACCCTTATAAATTGAAGGGTGGAATCTGTGAATTAAGATTTCCCTGAGAAATCCAGAAGTTTAGTTTGGCTGGATTTGGCAAGGCCAAGTAACAGCGTTCCTATTGCCGAAATTGTCCCATCATCCTCTCAAGTGAGGGCAGCTACTGGTTTTCCCATATGCAACCTCAGTTTGCTAATTGTCAACATTTTGATTATTTACAATCATGACTGAATTGGATTTATGTTTTGGAAGAAAAGTTTCTGTAACAGTGGGAAAACCTATCACCAGCTGCCTGAGCAGCTCAGTGTTCTCTATGTTAGCTCAAAGTCCAGGGTCCAGCATGGCCAAAATTAAGAGTCACAAGGAGGGAATCCTGGGCCCACCGGACCTTCTGTAAATGTTCATGGTACCCTTAATGCCCCAGAGAATGCCCAGGCTTCTCTTGCCCCAGTGCAAGGCATGGAGACTCAGACCTGCCAGGCTGAGCAACTGCCCAATGTCAGGTCCTCCTGGAAGTCTATGTAATGCCTGTGCTGGCCAGTGACGCCCCCTTCTGGTCAGAGAGCACCGTGCAACACTCTGTCTTGTGACCTCCCCTGTGAATTGCAAAGCCAGGTGTGTGGACTTCCTCGGGTGTGGGTGGAACACATGGCAGAAGGTCAGCCAGGAGGAGCTGGCCATAGTCGTCCTGGGAGCTCAAAGGATGCTTATGGATGCCATCATGAGATCCACCTCAAAGTGTGTGTGTGTGTGTGTGTGTGTGTGTGTGTGTGTGTGTGTGTGTGAGTGATGCAGATGTCAATCCAGGAAGAGAAGGTTGGATACCAAAATCACAGGTTGACCTAGAGTGGTTATTTTTCTGAGGCTTTTCCCTTTATGGCTCTGGTGCACATACACTACTATTTGCATTTTACCTAAGATTCTGCCTAATTAAGAATCAAATCAAAAGTAAAAATGGATTTCATTGGTTAAAGTCATTCAGGCTCTAACATCTAATTAGCCCAGTTGAACTCTTTTAAAGAGTGAAGTGGCATCACTCATATGAGAAATAAAAAACAAAACAGAAGAACATAGGGGAAAGGAAAGTAAGATAAAATCAGAGAGGGAGGTGAGCCATCGGAGACTCTTTTTGTGTTTTCTTTTTAATTTTTAATGTTTATTTTTGAGAGAGAGCGTGAACAGAGGAGGGGAGACACAGAATCTGAGCAGGCTCCAGGCTCTGAGCTGCCAGCACAGAGCCCTATGCGGGGCTCGAACTCATGAACCCCAAGATCATGACCTGAGTCAAAGTCAGACGCTTAACTGATTGAGCCACCCAGGCGCCCCTGGAGACTCTTAACTATAGAGAACAAACTGAGGGTTGCTAGAGGGGAAATGGGTGTGGGGATGGGGTAAGTGGATGATGAGCTTTCTGGAGGGCATTTGTGGGGATTAGCACTAGGTGTTACATGTAACCAGTGAATCACTAAATTCTACTCCCGAAACCAAGACTACACTAATTATTAACTAACTTGGACTTAAAATTTTAAAATATATTATAAAAAAGAAAAAAGGGTATCTTTTTACCTTTGTCAGCTATGATATTTGAGAATCTAGAATTAAATATGATTTCCTGTACAAAGTTCAACTGCTGACATTAGTTTCTAGTAAATGTGACATCTCTAGGTTTAACACGGACTGAAAAAAGCAAGTGTTTACCTTTCAATGCCCTTGTCAAATGACCAGATTGCTCCTATGTGGCCCCACTCACATAGGAGGAATTTAAGGATCATGCACTAATTTCCCATTCAACAACGTATTTAGTCATTCTCTCTCCCAAGAAATATAATCATGACTTAGAACATCCATCCATACCCTGACCTTAAATACCACATCGCTGCCTCGGTGTCCATTTGGGACTGTTTTTCTGAGGTGTACAACTGAGGACGGAGATTGTAATGGAACCGACCGGAAATCCCCGTGCCTCCTCCCATGTGTAGGAGATTGTCAGATGGGGGGTGGTAGCAAACTCTGCGGGACAAGATACAGCTGCTTGGTGGCTGAGCGATTACAGGTGGGAGAAGGTTCCTTTCCACCATCTTCTCTGCAGGCTCATGGGAGGGTGATTGTTAAGGGAGCCTAATTTAATCAACACGAGCCAATAAGGCTTCACCCACTTATCTCCTGAAAAATAAGCATTTATTTGCTGTTTACCATTTCCAAGCAATCAGCCAATGTTCACGTTGACATATGTAGACTTTACAGAATATATATTATTTATGCAAGTAAAAACTTTGCACAATTAACCAATTGCTGTTTACTTCTGTTCCTCCCCTTTGACACAAAAACTTGCTGAAAAGTCTGTCTGCCTTCAGTTGGAGCTGTAGTTCATCCAGTTTCTTGGTCGTTTGTCATTTCTCTGTGTGGAAGCACTGAGTTTGTTCCAAACTCCTTCTTCTGTTGGTGCATGTTTGGATATTTCCAAACACATCTTTACCTAGCATCCACACGTGAATATCTTTGGGCAAATGTACTTTAGAAATAAACAGAGAGTAAGGGATGGGATGATAGGACCGTGAGTGTCAGGCATTTTCACAGGGACTCCAGGTGCTCAGCCTTCATTCCACCCTTCATGCCCGACTGGCCACCTCCTCTGGCCCTTTCAGGCTCCGATAGCCCCCCAGTGCTCCTTGGTGCTGACGGAGGAGAGAAATCCTCCAAATATCCAGTAACAAACCTAAAACTCTCCAATAACATCATCGTAGACAGCCAGCCTTATAGCTCAGTATTCTCCAGGTCAAGTTGAATGCCATATGTCATGAACACAGCCAGATAGATGGCCCCTCCACATGTCCAGATCACCCATAATGTCCTACAAGGGGCCGTGAGTGAATGTTTGTGGCTGAGTGTGTATGTGTGCAGGTGTGTGCATTAAAGCCTGCACTCAGATCCCTGGACTGCTTCCCAAGACCTCTGTCCCTTCTTGTTCTTCCTCTTGGTAGCTCTGGCTCTGCCTGTGAGACAAGGGACTTTGCCGATGTTTGTTGCCCTCTGAGGTGGGATGTCCCTGGCTAAGTTGTTGAGCTGGTAGATGTTTTGTTCAGGACGATCCTTTTCCATCTCCTCTCTGTATTTGGACTGCATGAGTTAGGACTGCATGGGCGGGAAGAACAAATTCTGTTTTCCTGAGGTTGAATTCAGACTTGGGATGGTGGCTTTCTTGGAAGACTCTCCACTGGTCTAACGTGATTGGTTGCACTGGTATCTCTTCCACGTGGTCCTCCAACTCTGGAACTTTGATGCTGGGGTCTGTGTGAGCCCCCCACCCCACCCCCCCCTTGGGTCACAGCCATGTCTGCATGGTCAGCCTGGAGTGATGTGGTCTCCCCACTGCCTGGTTCACTCCCATGGTCTCTTTCCAATTCACTCGTCTGGGTGTCAAAGAAGACATAGGCATGTTGGCTCAGGGCAGAAGTCACATCACTGGTGTCATCCATTTTGTACCACTGGCCATTCCCAGCTTTGATGTAACAGAAGTGATGTCCGCTGTGACATTTCCTCCCCGGATGCACCGGCGTGGCATAGAGCAGGTAAATTATCAATCCTGCCTTCTGCTCAGACACGCACTGTCGCAGGTCAAGGCGCTCAGGATATTGCACTTCCTTAGCCAGTTTGCTGCGTGTGGAACCTGAGAATTATTTCAATACCAGCGTTAGGTCCTTGGGGCAAGTGTACAAAGTTAACGTCTTGGAAGCAGGTACCTTGTCTAGGCAAGTACTACAATGATAGGCATTTTCACCATCCAACTTTTCAGGCTTCACCAACTGGAGCAAAGCTTGGCTCACACTGTGAGCTGCCCTGCCATCCAGGTAAGGGTCCAAAGTGCTGGATACGCCAGGGCAGTGGAGACACTGGATTTGAGACCTCCAGTGCCCTCCAAAGATTTGCCAGATGAGGGTGAGGTCCTCAGACAGAGAGGCTCTTGAAGTCTTGTCCTCACGCAAACGCGCTTGCTGCATTGGATCCAGAGTGAATATCAGAAACTCATGGGTATCTTCCTGCTTGTGTGTGTGTGGAAGGCAGCCAGCAGTTCTGGCGGGGCCGGATCACATCTCCAGGGTGGCAGAGGGCCCGGGTCACGTGAGCCTGCAGAGCACACAGCACGCAGAATGGCTCCCTCCCACAGCTTCGGGAGTGCTCCTGGGACAGCATGTAGCTGGCGAGGGGTGGTGTGTACGTCAGACACTGCAGCGCCGCATTCGCATAGCACGTGTTCCCCAGGTTCTGCAGTCCAGCCCCAACCACAGAAGGTCTCCTCCAACTCACAGGTTTCTTTGCGGGGGGCAGACCTATTGACATGGGAGCCCAACCGTTAGGCAGGTTGCAGAGTGTCTGCGATGAGGGTGATGGCTTCTGAGGTAGAGTGGGTCCCCTGCGGACTTCAGCACCACCTATATTTGACCAGCAAGATTTGCGTTTGGGAAAGACGTTGAACTGAAACTCTTCTTGGCAGTAGGACAAAACAGCCCTCATGTCTCCAGCAAGAGCTTTCATAGGATCTCCCATGTGGAGCCTCACGTTGCAGAGCGATGCTTGTCTCAGGAGACCTGTCTCAGAATGATAGCTGTGGCCCTCTCCCCAGCCCTTTTATTGCTGGCCCCACCCACACGACTAGGAACACGTCATCCAATCCGCCACAGGCTCGAGGTGGGACTAAGGGTTTTAGGGTGTGGTCCCTCTTCTGCAGAGAGACCACTCAGCCCAGCCTGTCTCCTTCCCCTGCCTCCCTCAATGGATAGACACACATTTCAGCACTTTCTCCACCTCCCTCATTTCCATTGCTCCCTTTCTGGACAGACTGACTTGAGAGTTTCCAACTTCCCCGTGGAAATCCTTTTTGAGTGTCCACTTTGCTTTCAGAGTAATATCAAGTGAGTCAAGCACTGGTGGATATTATTTTTCCTAGGATGTGGAAGATCATTTTGCAAATTGAGCTCGGGTGTCATGTAGGAGGACTTGTTTCCCACCAGCCAGAATGCATGTGGCACCAGCAAATTATTTGGGGATGATTATTACTGTCCATGACTGTGCTTCTAAACTTCCTGAACTCTCTCCATATGGTCCGTATATACAACTATCATGAAGGTTTTTATAAACATATTTGTCTATCAAGGTGTGGCCTAGAAATGCTAACAAGAGACATCCTGTGGCTGGTTTCATGCTTTGTAAAATCTTTTTTTTTTTTTAGCTCCCTTCCCAATATGAGTACATATCCTATATCCATCGTTTATTTGCCAAATTTTAACTGGTGCTACTGGGACATTACACTACAAGGTAGTTTTAGGTTCACTTGTTTCAGGACACGTTTGTTGTGGATTTGTGACATTGATACACAGTTGGAGGTTGGAATTTGGAAATGCAGGGAGCAGTGCACCCTCGTTTAACCTGTGGCTTTAATGTGTCAGTATCTGTCACTCAACCAGGTGTCAGAACGGCAGGGTCCACCGAAATTGTGTTTTTCCCCCTCTATTGTTTGTTTGTTTTTATTTTTCTACTGTTTATTGAGAGAGAAAAAGAGAGCCCAGGTGCGCAAGCCGAGGAGGGGCAGAGAAGAAAGAGAGAGAATCCCAAGCAAGCTCCATGCTGTTAGTGCAGAGCCCAACGTGGGGTTCAAACTGATAAACTGTGAAAACATGACCTAAGCTGAAATCAAAAGAGTTGGATGCTTAATTGACTGAGCCCTCCAGGCTCCCCTTGTTTGTTTGCTTTTTGACTTCAAGGTTTTATTTAAATTCTAGTTACTTAACATGTAGGGTGAGATTGGTCTCAGGATTAGAATTTAGTGATTCATCACTTACATACAACAGCCAGTGCTCATCACAAGCGCCCTCCATAATTTCCATCACCCATCTAGCCCCCCGCCCCCCCCCCCCGCCCACCTGCCCTCCATCAGTTGAGTTTGTTCCCTGTAGTTAAGAGCCTCTTAAGGTTTGCTTCTCTCTGTGTGTCTCTCTCTATCTCTCTGTCTCTCTCTCTCTCTCATCCCTTCCCCTGCGTTCTTCTGTTTGGTTTATTAAATTCGATATATTTTTGAGTGGACAAGAGAATTCTTTCACACATGTTACGATGATCAGGTCCTTGTAGAAAATGAGTAATGCTGGTGCACCATGTAATTTGCAATGACCAAAAAACAAAAAAAAAAAATCATATCTGGAAGTCATAACACTTGGGAAGAGGAGCTACAGCTTAAGAAGAGAAGACACCAAAGTCTGTCTCTCCTCTTTGGTAAATAGAGGCCAAGAAATATAGGAGCACTTTGCCTGGCCCTTGTCACTGACTTGGCTTCAGAGGGAATGTGGCCTGAATAGCATCTTGATTTTGACTTCTCATCTCCAGACTGTGAGAGAATAACGTTCTCTCCTTTGAAGCCACCAAGTTTTTGGTAATTGCTTATACAACCTCTGGAGATCAATAAGATGTCTTAACCGGAATACCCTTCATGATATTTCATTTTTGTAATTGAAAGAGTTCAAATTGACTAAATGGATTTTGGATCTTGAAGACTTAATCAAAAGAAATTAGTTTTGCTTTTTATTTTATCTAAATTGAGGAGAATCTTAGGGAAAATGCCCACAGAGCAGTGCACATTAGCCATAAAGGAAATAGCTTCAGAAATATCCACAAATATAAGTCAACCTGTAGAAATATTGGTATCCAACCTTCTCTTCCTGAGTTGACATTGGCATCACACACACACACACACACACACACACACACACACACACACACACTTAAGTGAACTAAACCTCATGTTCCCAGATGGCGGAACAGCATGGAAGTTCTCGGCTTCTCTCATCCCTGAAATGCAGCTAGGTCAGCACCAAACCATTTTGGGCACATAGGTAATTGATCTGAGGATTAACACAATAATCTGCACAACTTGAGCCACAGAACTTGGCGGGTACATGGTGTGAGAGGTGAACTGGGGGAGAGAGAAGCCACAGAGGGTAGGGAGCTGTTTTTGTGGAGAGAGGACAGAGAAGGGGCGGGGGATGGGGGGAATGTAGAGGGAAAGCACTCCACCCAAAAGTAGCTAGAGAGAAAGAGTAGAAACACCCACCAGTGACTGAACAAGAAAAGGAGAAAGGAGAGGGTTTTAATACCATTACGACTCTATAAACAGGGGCGTGCAGAGTCTGAGGTTTCAGAGGTCAGTGCCTGGCCATGCTCTGGTGGGGAGGAGGGGCGAATCCCCAGGAACAGGCAGTTGGCTCCAAGGAGTCTGTGGGCCACAAGGGGAGAAGTAGTTCCCGTGCTTGGAGGGCATGTGGTAGAGGCCATATGGCTTCCCCACAGGCAAAGATCCCAGTGAGCCCCGGAGAACAGCCACGTTTGCTGGTATTAGAACAAAAATGCCAGAGTTCAGTAAAACCTGGTGTGGGCTGTGTGTTGTGAATTGCCATACTCTCTGAACCTCTGCTGCTGTGCGATTGCATGAACTTTTTCTGGGGCAAGCAGGCACCTGGCCACAGTCTCTGAACCTCTGCTGCAGCGGAATCACACGAATGTTGTCTGTGGCAAGGTGGCACCTGACCATTGCTCAGCAAGACCCTGCCCCAGAGAGTCAGAGTGGGTCCAAGCTGCAGGAGCCTCAGGAGTTAAGGGTTTGGAAACACAGCCTCATCTGAGGTAAAACTCAGGAGGAAGGTCCTGCCTGGCAGGCTGACAGCTTGGACACGGGCAGTATAGAAGCAGGCAGAGGACGGAAGCTGGAGACAGAGAAGGGGTGCTTGACTGAGGGTCAGTGAAAGCGTAGAGTTCCTGTGCCAGAAACTAGGAGGCTGGGTGAAGCCATTTACACCTCTCCTGTGCATGTGCATACATGCGCACACGCACCACACGGATCCGCAGCAGTAAGCTAAGCAGCGCCTCCTAGTGGAGAACGGAGCAGTTACACCGAGCCCTGCCCAACTGCACCAACCAAGCCCTGGAGGACCACCAGAAGTCACTCCCGCTGCTTAGTGTATGGACTATAGAGTGCTTCATAGTTTGAGTGAGGAAACTAGGGGAAACGTGAGGTAACTTCATTCGGGTTTCATTCTGTTTACTGGTCCGTCTATTTGTGGGGGTTTTTTCCTGCTTTTGTTTACATTGCTATTTTTTTTCTCCCTTTTCTTTTTCTTGGGTAAAGCAAGAGAAAAGCTTCTTTTCACTTTTCTTTAAATTTTTCTTGAAATTCTTTTTACTATGCTTTTTTATTTTTTGGTAATTTTTTCTCTTTCTTCATTTCATTTTATTCTATTTTATATCCTTTTTGTAGTTTTTAAACTTTTTCTTACTTTTTTTTTCTTTCCCTTTTATCTCTATTTTGTCAAGCTTCTTTCAGCAACCAGACCAAACACACCTAGGGTCTAGATTCCTTTATTTGATTTTTTGTGTTGTTTTTAATTTTTAACTTTTCCATTTTATTAATTCTTTTTCTTCCTGCAAAATGACAAACGAAGGAATTCACCCCAAAAGAAAGAGGAAGAAATGACAGCCAGAGGCTTAATCAATACAGACATAAGCAAAATGTCTGAACTAGAATATAGAACCACGATAATAAGAATACTAGCTGGGCTGAAAAAAAGCATAGAATCCTTTTCTGCAGGGGTAAAAGAAGTAAAAGCTAGTAAGGACGATATTAAAAATGCTATAACCGTGGGGCACCTGGGTTGCTCAGTGGGCAGCTCAGGTCATGATCCCACGGTTCATGAGTTGGAGCCCCGCGTTGGGCTCTGTGCTGACAGCTCACAGCCTGGAGCGTGCTTTGGATTCTGTATGTCCCTCTGTCTCTACCCGCCCCCCACCCCCGCTCATGCTCTGTCTCTCGGTGTCTCTCAATAATAAATAAATTGTTAAAAAAATTTTTTTTACAGGAGTAACACCCAAATCATAGGAGTCCCCGATGATGAAGAGAGAGAATAAGGGGTAGTAGGTTTTTGTGAGCAAATTATAGCAGAAAACATTCCTAATCTGGGGAAAGATGTATCAAAATCCAAGAAGCACAGAAACTCCCATTAGATTCAACAAAAACCGACCATGACCAAGGCGTATCATAGTCAAATTCACATAATATTACAGACAAGGAAAGAGTGATGAAAGCAGCAAGGGGAAAAAAGTCCTTAACTGTGGGGAATAAGCTTAGGAATTCCCTGAGCTTACACCAGTGGGTTAACAAGGCATAAAGAAATAGCCACAGGATGAACGCCTCCGAGATTAGGTAAACAAGATTAGGTAAACAGGGCAAAGGCCCCCAGTATAGGACAAAGGTGTAGGAATAGGAAATCTCAAAATGAAAACATCCAGGATTAGGTAAATAAGATTAGGTATTCAGGGCGGAAGCGCCCCCTGATCTAGTACAATAGCAGAAAGCTGCTTTCACAGGAAGGAAGGAAGGAAGGAAGGAAGGAAGGAAGGAAGGAAGGAGGAGGAGGGAGGGAAGGAGGGAAGGAAAGGAAGGACAAAAAGAGGAAAACAGGACTTTAGATCACAGAAGGGCAAAATTTCCCAGAGCTGTGCTAATTAGCAAAAGAAAGACGCCTTGTTGACCCTGAGGTAGCATGCTCTGTCTTTCTTATCCCCTAGGCCAGTTTAGATAAACAGAGGTGGTGCCTCACGTCTGCTGTAAACAACCTTCTGGCCAGTGCCAGGATTTTGTTTTGTATTGACCCAAACCCCTAACAGCACATATCTTCAAAATCCCCTTTCCCTCACACCCATGAGTTAATGTTCACGATTGCATTGTCCCTTTGTGCACATCCATCATGCTTGTAAGCCTCTGATCCTGACAACAATGGAGCAAGGACCTTATTCGGGGCTCTTGTCTCCTCCCGGACATTAGCCTCTCTCTCATTGTAATCCTGCATCCGCTCTCTTTCTGGACAAGAGAGAACTCCAGACCCAGAGTCTATGACACTTAACCTCTATGGGAAGACAGACCAGGTTCTCAACAGACCTATCCACAGAAACTTGGCAGGCCAGAAAGGGGTGGCAGGACATATTCAACGTGCTGAATCAGAAAAATATGGAGCCAAGAATCCTTTATCCAGCAAGGCTGTCATCCAAAATAGAAGGGAGATAGAATTTCCCAGACAAACAAAAAATAAAAGAGTTCATGACCACTAAACCAGCCCTGCAAGAAATTTTAAGGGGAACTCTCTGAGGGGAGAAAAGATGAAGCAAAACAAAATAGACCAAAAGTAACAAAGACTGGAAAGGATCAGAGAACATCACCAGAAACTCCAAACTCTACAGGCAACACAATGGCAATAGATTCATATCTTTCAGTAGTCACTCTAAATGTCAATGAACTAAACGCTCCAATCAAAAGAAATAGGGTATCAGAATGGATAAGAAAACAAGATCCATCTATAGGCTGCTTACAAGAGATCCATTTTATTTTTTTAATGTTTATTTATTTTTGCCAGAGAGAGAGGGAGAGAGAGAGAGAGAGAGAGAGAGAGAGCGAGCGAGCATGAGCGGGGGAGGGGCAGAGAGAGCGAGGGAGACACAGAATCCGAAGCAGGCTTCAAGCTCTGAGCTGTCAGCACAGAGCCCGACACCGGGCTCGAACTCACAGACCGCGAGATCATGATCTGAGCCAAAGTCGGACGCTCAACTGACTGAGCCACCCAGGTGCCCCACAAGAGATCCATTTTAGACCTAAAGCCACCTTCAGATGGAAAGTAAGGGGATCGAGAACCATCTATCATGCTAATGGTCGCCAAAGGAACCCAGCGTAGCCATACTTATATCAGACAAACTAGATTTTAAAATAAAGACTGTAACAAGACATGAAGAAGGGAATTATATCATAGTGAAGGTGCCTATCCACCAAGAAGATCTCACAATTGTAAACATTTATACCGCCAGTTTGGGAGCACCCAAATATATAAATCAAATAATCACAAGCACAATGAAACTCACTGATAATAACGCCATAATAGTAGGGGACTTCAACACCCCACTTACAACAATGGACAGATCATCTAAGCAGAAAATCAACAAGGAAACAATATCTTTGAATGACACATGGGACCAGATGTACTTAACAGATATATTCAGAACATTTCATCCTAAAGCAGCAGAATATACGTTCTTCTCCAGTGCACATGGAACATTCTCCAGAAGACATCACATACTGGGACACAAATCAGCCCTCAACAAGTACAAAGAGATCGGGATCATATGGTGTGTATTTTCAGACCACAATGATATGAAACTTGAAATCAACCACAAGAAAACATTTGGAAAGGCCACAAATACTCGGAGATTAATGAACATCCTACTGAAGAATGAATGGGTTAACCAAGAAATTAAAGAGGAGATTAAAAAGTACATGGAAGCCGGGGTGTCTGGGTGGCTCAGTCGGTTACGTGACCGTCTCAGGTCCGTGAGTTTGAGCCCTGTGTCGGGCTTGGTGCTGATAGCTCAGAGCCTGGACCCTGCTTGGGATTCTGTCTCCCCCTCTGCCTCTGCCCCTCTCCCACTCGCACTCTCTCTCTCTCAAAAATAAGCAAACATTTTTAAAAAGTACATGGAAGCCAATGAAAATTATAACACGACAGCCCAAAACCTCTGGGATGCAGCAAAGGCAGTCATAAGAGGTAAGTATACAGCAATCCAGGCCTTCCTAAAGAAGGAAGAAAGGTCTCAGCTACACAATCTAATCTGCCACCTTAAAGAGCTGGAAAAAGAACAGCAAACAAAGCCCCAAACCAGCAGAAGATGGGAAAGAATACAGATTAGAGCAGAAATCAATCATATCGAGGAAAAAAAAAAAACAAAACGAAAACAAATAAAACCCAGTAGAACGGATCGATGAAACCAGGAGCTGGTTTTTTGAAAGAATTAACAAATTGACAAACCCGTAGCCAGATCGATCAAAAAGAATAAGGACCCAAATAAATAAAATCTCGAGTGAAAGAGGAGAGATCACAACCAACACTGCAGAAATACAAACAAAAGTAAGAGAATATCATGAGCAGTTATATGCCAGTAAATTTGGCAATCCAGAAGAAGTGGACAAATTCCTAGTAATATCTAAGTGACCAACGCTGAAACAGAAAGAAATAGAAAGTTTGAACAGACCCATAACCAGTAATGAAATTGAATTAGTAATCAAAAATCTCCCAAAAATCGAGTCCAGGGCCAGATGGCTTTCCAGGGGAATTCTACCAAACATTTAAAGAAGAGTTAACCCTTATTCTTTTGAAGCTGTTCCAACAAATAGAAATGGAAGGAAAACTTCCAATCTCATTCTACAACACCAGCATTACCTTGTTTCCAAAACCAGACAGAGACCCCACTAAAAAGGAGAACTACAGTCCAATATCCATGATGGACATGGATGCAAAAGTTCTCAACAAGATACTAGCCAACCGGATCCAACAGGCATTCAAAGAATTATTCACCAGGATCAAGTGGGATTTATACCTGGGATGCAGGGCTGGTTCAATGTCCACGAATCAATCAATGTGATACATCACATTAATAAAAGAAATAATAAGAACCACATGATCCTCTCAATAGATGCAGAGAAAGCATTTGACAAAGTACAGCATCCTTTCTTGACCAAAAAAAAAAAAAAAAAAAAAAAACCAAAAACAAAAAACCCTCAAGAAAGTAGGGATAGAAGGATCATACCTCAAGATCATAAAAGCCATATACGAAAGGCCCACCGCTAATATTACCCTCATGGGGGAAAAACTGACAGCTTTCCCCCTAAGGTCAGGAAGGCGACAGAAATGCTTTCTCCCTAAGGTCTCACCACTGTTATTCAACATAGAGTTGGAAGTCCTAGCCTCAGCAACCAGACAACACAAAGAAATAAAAGGCATCCAAATCAGCAAGGAGGAAGTCAAATTTTCACTCTTCACTGACAACAGGATACTCTATGTGGAAAACCCAAAAGACTGCACCAAAAACCTGCTACAACGGATCCATGAATTCAGCAAAGTCGCAGGATTTAAAATCTTGGGGAAACGGGTTCTATTTACGTAATGGGTTAGAAAAATGCTTAGGGAGGAAAGCCACCACCACGGGGCGAAAACGCCCGAGGTTAGCTAGTGAGATACTGTAATGGGATCATGAAGGAAACTTGTTATATCACCTGAAGGAAATTACTTTCCATCTGGTGCCAATGTACCTTGATCACAAACTCCACATGCCCCCAGACCCTTTGCTTCTTACTCACACAAGTTAATGATTACTATGTGAGTGTTTGCTCTATGTTCACGTGTGTAAGATCTTGTTTTCTTCACGTTCACTACACGGGTAATATCTCGTGAGCTCAATAAATATGGAGACGAAACCCCTGTTTGGGGCTCTTGTCTCCTCCTGGACATTAGCCTCTCTTGTATTCACTTCTGTGTCCACTCTTCTGCTGCACAAGAGAGAACTCCAGACTCATAGTCTGTGACAAAAATCAATGCACAGAAATCGGTTGCACTTCTAGACACTAATAATGAAGCAGCAGAAAGAGAAACCAAGGAATCAATCCCATTTACAACTGCACCAAAACCCATAAAATACCTAGGAATAAACCTAACCAAACAGGTGAAAAATCTATACACAGAAAACTATAGAAAGCTTATGAAAGAAATAGAAGAAGACAGACACACACACACACACACACACACACACACACACACACACACACAGGAAAAACATTCCATGGACATGGATTGGAAGAACAAACATTGTTAAAATGTCAATACTACCCAAGGCAATCTACACATTCAGTGCAATCCCCATCAAAATAACACCAGCATTCTTCACAGAGCTAGAACAAACAATTTGTATGGAAGCAGAAAAGGCCTAATAGTCAAAAACAATCCTGAAAAAGAAAACCAAACCTGGAGGCATCACAATTCCAGACTTGAAGATGTATTGCAAAGCTGTAATCATCAAGAAAATATGGTACTGGCACAAAAATAGACACTCAGATCAATGGAACAGAATAGAGAACCCTGAAATGGACCCGCAAACGTATGGCCAACTAATCTTTGACAAAGCAGGAAAGAACATCCAATGGAATAAAGACAGTCTCTTCAGCAAATGGTGTTGGGAAAACTGGACAGCGACATGCAGAAGAATGAACCTGGGCCACTTTCTTAACACCATACACAAAAATAAACTCAAAGTGGACAAAAGATCTAAACGTAAGACAGGAAGTCATCAAAACCCTAGAGGAGAAAAGAGTCAACAGCCTCTTTGACCTTGGCCGCACCAACTTCTTACTCAACTTGACTCCAGAGGCAAAGGAACCAAAAGCAAAAATGAGCTATTGGACCCTCATCAAGATCAAAAGCTTCTGCAAGGCAAAGGAAACCATCAGCAAAACTAGAAGACCACCGACGGAATGAGAGAAGATATTTGCAAATGACATTTCAGATAAAGGGTTAGTATCCAAAATCTGTAAAGAACTTATCAAACTCAAGACCCAAAAAACAACTAATCCAGTGAAGAGATGGGCAGAGGACATGAATAGACACTTTTCCAAAGAAGACATCCACATGGGTAACAGACACACGAAAAAATGCTCAACGTCACTCATCATCAAGGAAGTACAAATCAAAACCACAAGGAGATGCCACCTCACACCTGTCAGAATGGCTGAAGTTAACAACTCACGAAACAACAGGCGCAGGCGCAGGTGCTGGTGCTGGCACAGAGGTGGAGAAACGGGAACCCTTTTGCATCACTGGAAGGAATGCCAACTGTCAGCTACTGTGGAAAACCCTATGGAGGCTCCTCAAAAAAGTTAAAAAATAGAGCCACCCTACAACCCAGCAGTTGCACTACTAGGTATTCAAACAGTACAAAAGTGCTGATTCTAAGGGGAATACGCACCCCAATGTTTATAGCCGCACTGTCAAGAATAGCCAAATTATGGAAAGAGCTCAAAGGTCCATCGACTGATGAGCGGATAAAAGAGAAGTTGGTGTGTACACACACACACACACACACACGCGCGCGCGCGCTGTAATACTACTCGGCAATCAAAAGGAATGAAATCTTGCCATTTGGAACCACGTGGATGGAACTAGAGTGTATTATGGTAAGCGAAATAAGTCATCAGAGAAACACAAACATCCTATAATTTCACTCATATGTGGAATTTATGAAACCAAACAGGTATGCCTAGGGACAGGAAATAAAAGATAAAAACAGAGAGGGAAGCAAACCATAAGAGAATCTTTTTAAAGTTTATTTATTTTTGACAGGGAGAGAGAGACGGAGCATGGGTGGGGGGAGGGGCAGAGAGAGGGAGACACAGAATCTGAAGCAGGCTCCAGGCTCTGCTGACAGCACAGAGCCCGATGCGGGGCTCGAACTGACGGACCGTGAGATCATGACCTGAGCCGAAGTCAGACGCTCAACTGACTGAGCCACCCAGGCGCCCCTAGAGAATCTTAAATAAAGAGAACAAACTGAGGACGAATGGAGGGACGTGGGTGGGGGGTTGGGCTAGATGGGTGACAGGCATTCAGGAAGGCACTTGTGTTGAGCACTGGGTGTTGTATGTAAGTGCTGAATCACTAAATTCTGTTCCTGAAACCTGTACTGCACTATACGTTAACTAACTTGAATCTAAATAATCCTGTAAAAGAATCATCATCTCTTCTAGTGACAGGCTGTATACTGTTTGGCAAAACTCGTAGCGCAGAAAGAAGCTATGAAAATCTGATTTTTCTCAACACCAATAAATCCCCAAATCACTAAATGGGAATGAGTCCCATATTAGTCCTTCCCATAAATACATGTAGAAGTCTGAGATGAGAGAGAGAGAGAGAGAGAGAGAGAGAGAGAGAGAGAGAGAGCTTCTCCTCTTTCAGGAGGACAAGGCAGTAACTGGCTCCTACTGTTCATTTAGAAATGACTAATATCCCTCTTTCATATGTGGGAACACTGAGAATCTAATTATCCTGTGCTTTTTGAAGGGTATTACAATGCCTTTCTCAGTTCCCCCACTTTATCGCTTGGGCTTTTGTGTGAATATTTCATATAAACATCCACGAGTTCACTAATTTGGTTTTCTATTTTTTTTTTAACTTTTTAAAAGTTATTTTGAGGGAGAGAGAGAGAGCATAAGCAGAGGAGGGGCAGAGAAAGGCAGAGAGACAGAGAAAGAGACAGACAGACAGAATCCCGAGCAGGTTCTGCGCCATCAGCCCGAACTGTGAGTCATGACCTGAGCCAAAACCGAGTTGGGCACTTAACTGACTGAGCCACCATGCGCCCCACTAATTTGGTTTTCTATGTAAAGTCTGTTAACCTCCTCCATTAATTTCACTTATAGACCAGAGTTTGCTAAAACCAGAGCCATTGCACTTGTCTCTATTCAAATATATTTTTATTACTTTACTCTATTTAACATAATTATTGTAAATTCCTTTCTTCATGACTCCAATCTAAAAATATGCATGGGTTTTTTGGTCTTGTCTATATTTGTCCTTTACCCCCACCCCGCATCACGTTTCCTTACTTTTTTTCTTGTATACCTGAGAGTTTCTTCTTCCTCTTCTTCTCCTCCTCCTCCTTCTCCTTTTTCTCCTTCTTTTTGAAGATTTTACTTTTCAGTAATCTTGATTTCCAACATGGGGCTTGAACTCACAACCCCGAGATCAAGAGTTGCATGCTCCACCGAGTGAGCCGGCAGGGCGCTGCTCTGAGATCTTCTAAAAGGGAGACGCTGGCACTGATGTTGTTTTACATAGAGATAGTGACTATCCCCTTCCTTAGGCAGATAGAATTGGGACACATCACATTTTCCCCATTCGGTAATCGGAATGCACTCTGCCTGTGTTGCCACTTTGATTGGAGTGAATCTGACCTTCATGCCTTCGCGTTCATTCTTCTATAAAATCACTGCAGATGTCTTCCTGCTGTTGGAAGTAATCTCCCAAAACCATGGGATTGTATTACACCACCTTTCTTGCCAGTCCCGACCTAATAGCCTGTAAAGAAAAGCAGCCCCGTTTGGGGGGACTCTTGCTGATTTCAAGCTGCCACGACAGTCTATGTGCCTATCAGCTTGTTTTTATTCCCTGGTGATGTCTTTCTCCCTGAGACTGTCAGTGTCCATACTAAGCAATTTCCTCAGGTGTGGAAATGTCTGGTGATCTCACCTCCACTAACGAAGGCTTTTACCCGGGTGGAATCTCAGTTCAGGTAATCCTTTCTGGTTCCACAACGTTTTAGACTTTAACAAATAACACCTTTTAAGTGAATATTTAATTTCTACTGTTATTCCACCTCTACGCACACCTTATCTGGAAGCAAAAGCCCCAATATTTTGCATGCACAGAATTCAAACTTATTTCTACCAAGCCCAGAAAGGCTCCATCTTTTTTCCTGGAATTTCATTCTCCCACCCCCCTAATTTTCAATTGCCTCAGTAGAAAACCCAGTGTGGATGTGCCAATCATCTCATTGGATTTCCCTAGTCTCATGGATTGTACCTCAAAAACTCCTGTTTAAACAGGTAACATGACAACTCTTCAAAGATCTGTATATTTTAATCAGGTTTTGATGTTGCTTTTTATGGGTAAGACCAATAAAATCTACTCAGTCATGGCAGAAACTGAACTTCTTTTACTCCAAATATTTTTTATTTCTATTTAATTTTTTTTTTAACGTTTATTCATTTGTGAGAGACAGAGCACAAGCGGGGGTGGGGCAGAGAGAGAGGGAGACACAGAATTCAAAGCAGGCTGCAGGCTTCAGGCTCTGAGTTGTCAGTGGGGCTCGAACTCATGAACCGTGAGATCATGACCTGAGCCGAAGTCGGACGCTTAACCGACTTGGTCACCCAGGCACGCCAAGTATTTTATTGTTTTAAATTTATTTTTGGGAGAGAGAGAGAGCGAGCGAGCCTGCACAAGCAGGCGAGGGGTAGAGAGAGGGAGACACAGAATCCGAAGCAATTCCAGGCTCCAAACTGCCAGTGCAGAGCCCAATGTGGGGCTCGAACCCACTAACTGTGAGATCATGACCTGAGCCAAAGTTGGACACTTAACCGACTGAGCCATCCAGGTTACCCCTACTTGAAATATTTTAACGCAAAGAATGCTTCAGTATTTATATGTATACAACATTTATATGCAAGTTTTAAGAGCAATATGAATCTTCTGAGGAAAAATCCTCAGCTGACAGTTTGGACTCATACTGAATCCTTCATGCATTCTCACGGGACCCTGAGAGAATTTTCTGCATTTTTTTCTACCAAAAAATTTTTTTTGGCTGATAGGTTTGTATCAAACACTTAGTATGCAGATCCTTAGGCTCCACCTGCCTCTTACACAATATACCAAGAACGAGCACTGCCAGGCTCTGATGGGCATCAGCACACATTCTGTGCCTTGAGCCTCTCCCCTCTAAGCCCTGGGTTGTCATGTTGATGGCAACATGTGAAACGCCTCAACACCAAAACACACATGCACAGCCAGATTCCCTTTATATGATGACTATATGTGTGTCACCAATTCTGTGTGGTCAGAAAGTATATAGTCATATGATCTGTATACAGTTGTGTGTCCCTGCGTTGTCTGACTGTGGGGGTGTTGGCCATTATTGTGTCTGTTGAGAGTGTGGTCAGGGTGGAAGGTCTACATGTGATTGTCAGAACATGTTATCAGATTGCGTGTGTGTGTCGAGGGCGTTTTGTTCACCGTGGGATCAGTGCATGCAGGAGGTGAAAAGCAAGGTCTGCCTGGCAACAGTTCAAACCCCGGAGCACCAGCGAGTCCACTACAGGCCCACAGGCCACTGGGGAGCCTGGGAGAAGGGAAAGTAGCATCGTGGCATCAGGCCTGTGAGACTTGTTAGGGCCGTGGTGAAGGAAAGGCCAGATCCTGACCAGTGTGAAACTGGAATCCAGGGTCTGAATGGTTCAGAGATGGGGAAATCTGTGTGCACCAGTGATGGGGGCTGTGAGTGGCAGAGTTGTTGAGTTCGAACACACTGTTGCGGGGCAGTCATCAAAACATGTAATGGAGGGGCGCCTGGGTGGCTCAGTCGAGTGAGCATCTGACTCTTGATTTTGGCTTAGGTCATGATCTCAGTTCGTGAGTTTGAGCCTCACATCGGGCTCTGCACTGACAGCGCAGAGCCTGCTTGGATTTTCTCTCTCCCCCTCTTGTCCCTCCCCTGCTCATGCTCTCTCTCCTTCTCCCTCTCCAAAATAAATAAATATTAACAGGTTTTTTTTAACTATTATTTTTCTTCAATCTTGTTTGGTGGCCTATGATGGCACCTTTTGAGGCAGTGGCAGAGTGATCACACTCATTCTGGAGCTGCGGGTTGGATCCTGAAAACTGGGAGAGCCAGAATAGAGAGTTCCTTCCAAAGTCAGCTCTCCCAGGTCACGCTCTGTAGCGCCTGGCCAAGAAAGGAAAAGAAACATTACTTGTCCCCATTGCCACCTGAAAACAAGAGCTGCAACGAGAGGCAGATGAGTGTTTACTTGGGATTAAAGATTTGCAGTTTGGGGAGCACTGATTCCAGCAGTAACCAGAAACGTGTCCTATCTGTGGGGTGAAAGCAAGGGCTTTATAGGAGAAAGAGGAAGAGGAGCAATTACATGGCTTGGGTAAAAGAGAAAAAAAAAATTACTCATTGCTACTAACAGGCAGTAACTATGACCAATTCTGGAGAATGTCTCAATGGAAACTTGCCAAGAGTATGTTGTTCTGCTGCTTTGGGATGAAGTGTGCGGTGTACCTCTGTGAAGTCCATCTCATCTAACGTTGTCACTTACGGTAGATGTTATCTGATTTTTGTCCAAATGATTCATTCATTGATGAAAGTGTGTATTAACATCCCCCTTCTACTGCATAACTGTCTCTCCCTTGACTTCTGTTCGTATTTGTTTTATATATGTAGGTGCTCCTATGTTGAGCGTATAAATATTTACAGATGTTATATCCTGTTGTTGAATGGACCCCCTTATTGTTAGGTAATACCCTTCTTTGTTT
>NW_026463954.1:0-82045 GCF_027475565.1 Acinonyx jubatus
TCGAGGCAGGCTTAGGTTTCGGTGGAGGGTCCCGGATCGGGTTTGGGTTAGGGACAGGGTTAGCTCCCAGCAGGCTCCAGGCGCCGAAACCACAGCAGGGCAGTGGTCTCCGGGAAGGGCTGCATTGAGTGCCCAAGGAACGGTGCCGGTCGGGATCCGTATTTGGCTGCCAAGGCCGCACACGTGAATCGGCCCCTGGTCGAGGGGACCTCCGGAAACCTCTCGTGCTGCTGTAGCCGGGCCTGGGAAACGACATGGGGAGCTTCCAGCTTCCATGCCGGGTCAGTCTGCACCGCTTCTGGACCTCAGACGACTGATGTTGTGAGACGTTGGCATTGGGTCCCCATGGGGAGAGAGCCTTAGCTAGGGTTAGCGTTCGGGCCAGGGACGTCGCCAGGGCCGAAGCGACTCCAGTCTCGTGATCTCCCTTGAGGGCTGAAGTGAGGGCCCATGCCCGAAGGCGGCTCAACTGCAAGGTTAGGGATCGAGGCAGGCTTAGGTTTCGGTGGAGGTTCCCGGTTCGGGGTAGGGTTAGGGTTAGGGTTAGCTCCCAGGAGGCTGCAGGCGCCGAACCCACAGCAGGGCAGTAGTCTCCGCGAAGGTCTGAGTTGAGGGCACAGGGGACGGTGCCGGTCAGGATCCATCTTTGGCTGCCAAGGCCATACACGTCGATCCCCCCTGGTCGAGGAGGCCTCTTGAATCCTCACGGACAGCTGCAGGCTGGCCTTGGAAACGACATGGGGAGATTCCAGCTTCCATGCCCAGTCCGCCGGCCCCGCATCTGGACTCAGGCACGTGATGTGGTCAGACGTTGGCATTGGGTCCCATGGGGAGAGAGCCTTAGCTAGGGTTAGGGTTCGGGCCAGGGACGTCGCCATGGCCAAAGCGACTCCGGTCTCGAGATCTCCCTCGAGGGCTGAAGGGAGGGCCCGTGCCAGAAGGCGGCCCAATTGCAGGGTTAGGGATCGAGGCAGGCTTAGGTTTCGGTGGAGGGTCCCGGTTTGGGGTAGGGTTAGGGTTAGGGTTAGCACCCAGGAGGCTCCAGGCGCCGAACCCACAGCAGGGCAGTGGTCTCCGCGAAGGGCTGAGTTGAGGGCATAAGGGACGGTGCCGGTCAGGATCCGTCTTTGGCTGCCAAGGCCACACTCGTCGATCCGCCCTGGTCGAGGAGGCCTCCGGAATCCTCACGGGCAGCTGCAGCCGGGCCTGGGAAACGACATGGGGAGCTTCCAGCGTCCATGCCGTGTCCGTCTGCACCTCTTCTGGACCTCAGACGAGTGATGTTGTCAGACGTTGGAATTGAGTCCCCTTGGGGAGAGAGCGTTAGCTAGGGTTAGGGTTCGGTCCAGGGACGTCGCCAGGGCCGAAGCGACTCCAGTCTCGTGATCTCCCTTGAGGGCTGAAGTGAGGGCCCGTGCCCGAAGGCGGCTCAATTGCAGGGCTAATGGTCGAGGCAGGCTTAGGTTTCGGTGGAGGGTCCCGGATCGGGTTTGGGTTAGGGACAGGGTTAGCTCCCAGCAGGCTCCAGGCGCCGAAACCACAGCAGGGCAGTGGTCTCCGGGAAGGGCTGCATTGAGTGCCCAAGGAACGGTGCCGGTCGGGATCCGTATTTGGCTGCCAAGGCCGCACACGTGAATCGGCCCCTGGTCGAGGGGACCTCCGGAAACCTCTCGTGCTGCTGTAGCCGGGCCTGGGAAACGACATGGGGAGCTTCCAGCTTCCATGCCGGGTCAGTCTGCACCGCTTCTGGACCTCAGACGACTGATGTTGTGAGACGTTGGCATTGGGTCCCCATGGGGAGAGAGCCTTAGCTAGGGTTAGCGTTCGGGCCAGGGACGTCGCCAGGGCCGAAGCGACTCCAGTCTCGTGATCTCCCTTGAGGGCTGAAGTGAGGGCCCATGCCCGAAGGCGGCTCAACTGCAAGGTTAGGGATCGAGGCAGGCTTAGGTTTCGGTGGAGGTTCCCGGTTCGGGGTAGGGTTAGGGTTAGGGTTAGCTCCCAGGAGGCTGCAGGCGCCGAACCCACAGCAGGGCAGTAGTCTCCGCGAAGGTCTGAGTTGAGGGCACAGGGGACGGTGCCGGTCAGGATCCATCTTTGGCTGCCAAGGCCATACACGTCGATCCCCCCTGGTCGAGGAGGCCTCTTGAATCCTCACGGACAGCTGCAGGCTGGCCTTGGAAACGACATGGGGAGATTCCAGCTTCCATGCCCAGTCCGCCGGCCCCGCATCTGGACTCCAGGCACGTGATGTGGTCAGACGTTGGCATTGGGTCCCATGGGGAGAGAGCCTTAGCTAGGGTTAGGGTTCGGGCCAGGGACGTCGCCATGGCCAAAGCGACTCCGGTCTCGAGATCTCCCTCGAGGGCTGAAGGGAGGGCCCGTGCCAGAAGGCGGCCCAATTGCAGGGTTAGGGATCGAGGCAGGCTTAGGTTTCGGTGGAGGGTCCCGGTTTGGGGTAGGGTTAGGGTTAGGGTTAGCACCCAGGAGGCTCCAGGCGCCGAACCCACAGCAGGGCAGTGGTCTCCGCGAAGGGCTGAGTTGAGGGCATAAGGGACGGTGCCGGTCAGGATCCGTCTTTGGCTGCCAAGGCCACACTCGTCGATCCGCCCTGGTCGAGGAGGCCTCCGGAATCCTCACGGGCAGCTGCAGCCGGGCCTGGGAAACGACATGGGGAGCTTCCAGCGTCCATGCCGTGTCCGTCTGCACCTCTTCTGGACCTCAGACGAGTGATGTTGTCAGACGTTGGAATTGAGTCCCCTTGGGGAGAGAGCGTTAGCTAGGGTTAGGGTTCGGTCCAGGGACGTCGCCAGGGCCGAAGCGACTCCAGTCTCGTGATCTCCCTTGAGGGCTGAAGTGAGGGCCCGTGCCCGAAGGCGGCTCAATTGCAGGGCTAATGGTCGAGGCAGGCTTAGGTTTCGGTGGAGGGTCCCGGATCGGGTTTGGGTTAGGGACAGGGTTAGCTCCCAGCAGGCTCCAGGCGCCGAAACCACAGCAGGGCAGTGGTCTCCGGGAAGGGCTGCATTGAGTGCCCAAGGAACGGTGCCGGTCGGGATCCGTATTTGGCTGCCAAGGCCGCACACGTGAATCGGTCCCTGGTCGAGGGGACCTCCGGAAACCTCTCGTGCTGCTGTAGCCGGGCCTGGGAAACGACATGGGGAGCTTCCAGCTTCCATGCCGGGTCAGTCTGCACCGCTTCTGGACCTCAGACGACTGATGTTGTGAGACGTTGGCATTGGGTCCCCATGGGGAGAGAGCCTTAGCTAGGGTTAGCGTTCGGGCCAGGGACGTCGCCAGGGCCGAAGCGACTCCAGTCTCGTGATCTCCCTTGAGGGCTGAAGTGAGGGCCCATGCCCGAAGGCGGCTCAACTGCAAGGTTAGGGATCGAGGCAGGCTTAGGTTTCGGTGGAGGTTCCCGGTTCGGGGTAGGGTTAGGGTTAGGGTTAGCTCCCAGGAGGCTGCAGGCGCCGAACCCACAGCAGGGCAGTAGTCTCCGCGAAGGTCTGAGTTGAGGGCACAGGGGACGGTGCCGGTCAGGATCCATCTTTGGCTGCCAAGGCCATACACGTCGATCCCCCCTGGTCGAGGAGGCCTCTTGAATCCTCACGGACAGCTGCAGGCTGGCCTTGGAAACGACATGGGGAGATTCCAGCTTCCATGCCCAGTCCGCCGGCCCCGCATCTGGACTCCAGGCACGTGATGTGGTCAGACGTTGGCATTGGGTCCCATGGGGAGAGAGCCTTAGCTAGGGTTAGGGTTCGGGCCAGGGACGTCGCCATGGCCAAAGCGACTCCGGTCTCGAGATCTCCCTCGAGGGCTGAAGGGAGGGCCCGTGCCAGAAGGCGGCCCAATTGCAGGGTTAGGGATCGAGGCAGGCTTAGGTTTCGGTGGAGGGTCCCGGTTTGGGGTAGGGTTAGGGTTAGGGTTAGCACCCAGGAGGCTCCAGGCGCCGAACCCACAGCAGGGCAGTGGTCTCCGCGAAGGGCTGAGTTGAGGGCATAAGGGACGGTGCCGGTCAGGATCCGTCTTTGGCTGCCAAGGCCACACTCGTCGATCCGCCCTGGTCGAGGAGGCCTCCGGAATCCTCACGGGCAGCTGCAGCCGGGCCTGGGAAACGACATGGGGAGCTTCCAGCGTCCATGCCGTGTCCGTCTGCACCTCTTCTGGACCTCAGACGAGTGATGTTGTCAGACGTTGGAATTGAGTCCCCTTGGGGAGAGAGCGTTAGCTAGGGTTAGGGTTCGGTCCAGGGACGTCGCCAGGGCCGAAGCGACTCCAGTCTCGTGATCTCCCTTGAGGGCTGAAGTGAGGGCCCGTGCCCGAAGGCGGCTCAATTGCAGGGCTAATGGTCGAGGCAGGCTTAGGTTTCGGTGGAGGGTCCCGGATCGGGTTTGGGTTAGGGACAGGGTTAGCTCCCAGCAGGCTCCAGGCGCCGAAACCACAGCAGGGCAGTGGTCTCCGGGAAGGGCTGCATTGAGTGCCCAAGGAACGGTGCCGGTCGGGATCCGTATTTGGCTGCCAAGGCCGCACACGTGAATCGGCCCCTGGTCGAGGGGACCTCCGGAAACCTCTCGTGCTGCTGTAGCCGGGCCTGGGAAACGACATGGGGAGCTTCCAGCTTCCATGCCGGGTCAGTCTGCACCGCTTCTGGACCTCAGACGACTGATGTTGTGAGACGTTGGCATTGGGTCCCCATGGGGAGAGAGCCTTAGCTAGGGTTAGCGTTCGGGCCAGGGACGTCGCCAGGGCCGAAGCGACTCCAGTCTCGTGATCTCCCTTGAGGGCTGAAGTGAGGGCCCATGCCCGAAGGCGGCTCAACTGCAAGGTTAGGGATCGAGGCAGGCTTAGGTTTCGGTGGAGGTTCCCGGTTCGGGGTAGGGTTAGGGTTAGGGTTAGCTCCCAGGAGGCTGCAGGCGCCGAACCCACAGCAGGGCAGTAGTCTCCGCGAAGGTCTGAGTTGAGGGCACAGGGGACGGTGCCGGTCAGGATCCATCTTTGGCTGCCAAGGCCATACACGTCGATCCCCCCTGGTCGAGGAGGCCTCTTGAATCCTCACGGACAGCTGCAGGCTGGCCTTGGAAACGACATGGGGAGATTCCAGCTTCCATGCCCAGTCCGCCGGCCCCGCATCTGGACTCCAGGCACGTGATGTGGTCAGACGTTGGCATTGGGTCCCATGGGGAGAGAGCCTTAGCTAGGGTTAGGGTTCGGGCCAGGGACGTCGCCATGGCCAAAGCGACTCCGGTCTCGAGATCTCCCTCGAGGGCTGAAGGGAGGGCCCGTGCCAGAAGGCGGCCCAATTGCAGGGTTAGGGATCGAGGCAGGCTTAGGTTTCGGTGGAGGGTCCCGGTTTGGGGTAGGGTTAGGGTTAGGGTTAGCACCCAGGAGGCTCCAGGCGCCGAACCCACAGCAGGGCAGTGGTCTCCGCGAAGGGCTGAGTTGAGGGCATAAGGGACGGTGCCGGTCAGGATCCGTCTTTGGCTGCCAAGGCCACACTCGTCGATCCGCCCTGGTCGAGGAGGCCTCCGGAATCCTCACGGGCAGCTGCAGCCGGGCCTGGGAAACGACATGGGGAGCTTCCAGCGTCCATGCCGTGTCCGTCTGCACCTCTTCTGGACCTCAGACGAGTGATGTTGTCAGACGTTGGAATTGAGTCCCCTTGGGGAGAGAGCGTTAGCTAGGGTTAGGGTTCGGTCCAGGGACGTCGCCAGGGCCGAAGCGACTCCAGTCTCGTGATCTCCCTTGAGGGCTGAAGTGAGGGCCCGTGCCCGAAGGCGGCTCAATTGCAGGGCTAATGGTCGAGGCAGGCTTAGGTTTCGGTGGAGGGTCCCGGATCGGGTTTGGGTTAGGGACAGGGTTAGCTCCCAGCAGGCTCCAGGCGCCGAAACCACAGCAGGGCAGTGGTCTCCGGGAAGGGCTGCATTGAGTGCCCAAGGAACGGTGCCGGTCGGGATCCGTATTTGGCTGCCAAGGCCGCACACGTGAATCGGCCCTGGTCGAGGGGACCTCCGGAAACCTCTCGTGCTGCTGTAGCCGGGCCTGGGAAACGACATGGGGAGCTTCCAGCTTCCATGCCGGGTCAGTCTGCACCGCTTCTGGACCTCAGACGACTGATGTTGTGAGACGTTGGCATTGGGTCCCCATGGGGAGAGAGCCTTAGCTAGGGTTAGCGTTCGGGCCAGGGACGTCGCCAGGGCCGAAGCGACTCCAGTCTCGTGATCTCCCTTGAGGGCTGAAGTGAGGGCCCATGCCCGAAGGCGGCTCAACTGCAAGGTTAGGGATCGAGGCAGGCTTAGGTTTCGGTGGAGGTTCCCGGTTCGGGTAGGGTTAGGGTTAGGGTTAGCTCCCAGGAGGCTGCAGGCGCCGAACCCACAGCAGGGCAGTAGTCTCCGCGAAGGTCTGAGTTGAGGGCACAGGGGACGGTGCCGGTCAGGATCCATCTTTGGCTGCCAAGGCCATACACGTCGATCCCCCCTGGTCGAGGAGGCCTCTTGAATCCTCACGGACAGCTGCAGGCTGGCCTTGGAAACGACATGGGGAGATTCCAGCTTCCATGCCCAGTCCGCCGGCCCCGCATCTGGACTCCAGGCACGTGATGTGGTCAGACGTTGGCATTGGGTCCCATGGGGAGAGAGCCTTAGCTAGGGTTAGGGTTCGGGCCAGGGACGTCGCCATGGCCAAAGCGACTCCGGTCTCGAGATCTCCCTCGAGGGCTGAAGGGAGGGCCCGTGCCAGAAGGCGGCCCAATTGCAGGGTTAGGGATCGAGGCAGGCTTAGGTTTCGGTGGAGGGTCCCGGTTTGGGGTAGGGTTAGGGTTAGGGTTAGCACCCAGGAGGCTCCAGGCGCCGAACCCACAGCAGGGCAGTGGTCTCCGCGAAGGGCTGAGTTGAGGGCATAAGGGACGGTGCCGGTCAGGATCCGTCTTTGGCTGCCAAGGCCACACTCGTCGATCCGCCCTGGTCGAGGAGGCCTCCGGAATCCTCACGGGCAGCTGCAGCCGGGCCTGGGAAACGACATGGGGAGCTTCCAGCGTCCATGCCGTGTCCGTCTGCACCTCTTCTGGACCTCAGACGAGTGATGTTGTCAGACGTTGGAATTGAGTCCCCTTGGGGAGAGAGCGTTAGCTAGGGTTAGGGTTCGGTCCAGGGACGTCGCCAGGGCCGAAGCGACTCCAGTCTCGTGATCTCCCTTGAGGGCTGAAGTGAGGGCCCGTGCCCGAAGGCGGCTCAATTGCAGGGCTAATGGTCGAGGCAGGCTTAGGTTTCGGTGGAGGGTCCCGGATCGGGTTTGGGTTAGGGACAGGGTTAGCTCCCAGCAGGCTCCAGGCGCCGAAACCACAGCAGGGCAGTGGTCTCCGGGAAGGGCTGCATTGAGTGCCCAAGGAACGGTGCCGGTCGGGATCCGTATTTGGCTGCCAAGGCCGCACACGTGAATCGGCCCTGGTCGAGGGGACCTCCGGAAACCTCTCGTGCTGCTGTAGCCGGGCCTGGGAAACGACATGGGGAGCTTCCAGCTTCCATGCCGGGTCAGTCTGCACCGCTTCTGGACCTCAGACGACTGATGTTGTGAGACGTTGGCATTGGGTCCCCATGGGGAGAGAGCCTTAGCTAGGGTTAGCGTTCGGGCCAGGGACGTCGCCAGGGCCGAAGCGACTCCAGTCTCGTGATCTCCCTTGAGGGCTGAAGTGAGGGCCCATGCCCGAAGGCGGCTCAACTGCAAGGTTAGGGATCGAGGCAGGCTTAGGTTTCGGTGGAGGTTCCCGGTTCGGGGTAGGGTTAGGGTTAGGGTTAGCTCCCAGGAGGCTGCAGGCGCCGAACCCACAGCAGGGCAGTAGTCTCCGCGAAGGTCTGAGTTGAGGGCACAGGGGACGGTGCCGGTCAGGATCCATCTTTGGCTGCCAAGGCCATACACGTCGATCCCCCCTGGTCGAGGAGGCCTCTTGAATCCTCACGGACAGCTGCAGGCTGGCCTTGGAAACGACATGGGGAGATTCCAGCTTCCATGCCCAGTCCGCCGGCCCCGCATCTGGACTCCAGGCACGTGATGTGGTCAGACGTTGGCATTGGGTCCCATGGGGAGAGAGCCTTAGCTAGGGTTAGGGTTCGGGCCAGGGACGTCGCCATGGCCAAAGCGACTCCGGTCTCGAGATCTCCCTCGAGGGCTGAAGGGAGGGCCCGTGCCAGAAGGCGGCCCAATTGCAGGGTTAGGGATCGAGGCAGGCTTAGGTTTCCGTGGAGGGTCCCGGTTTGGGGTAGGGTTAGGGTTAGGGTTAGCACCCAGGAGGCTCCAGGCGCCGAACCCACAGCAGGGCAGTGGTCTCCGCGAAGGGCTGAGTTGAGGGCATAAGGGACGGTGCCGGTCAGGATCCGTCTTTGGCTGCCAAGGCCACACTCGTCGATCCGCCCTGGTCGAGGAGGCCTCCGGAATCCTCACGGGCAGCTGCAGCCGGGCCTGGGAAACGACATGGGGAGCTTCCAGCATCCATGCCGTGTCCGTCTGCACCTCTTCTGGACCTCAGACGAGTGATGTTGTCAGACGTTGGAATTGAGTCCCCTTGGGGAGAGAGCGTTAGCTAGGGTTAGGGTTCGGTCCAGGGACGTCGCCAGGGCCGAAGCGACTCCAGTCTCGTGATCTCCCTTGAGGGCTGAAGTGAGGGCCCGTGCCCGAAGGCGGCTCAATTGCAGGGCTAATGGTCGAGGCAGGCTTAGGTTTCGGTGGAGGGTCCCGGATCGGGTTTGGGTTAGGGACAGGGTTAGCTCCCAGCAGGCTCCAGGCGCCGAAACCACAGCAGGGCAGTGGTCTCCGGGAAGGGCTGCATTGAGTGCCCAAGGAACGGTGCCGGTCGGGATCCGTATTTGGCTGCCAAGGCCGCACACGTGAATCGGCCCCTGGTCGAGGGGACCTCCGGAAACCTCTCGTGCTGCTGTAGCCGGGCCTGGGAAACGACATGGGGAGCTTCCAGCTTCCATGCCGGGTCAGTCTGCACCGCTTCTGGACCTCAGACGACTGATGTTGTGAGACGTTGGCATTGGGTCCCCATGGGGAGAGAGCCTTAGCTAGGGTTAGCGTTCGGGCCAGGGACGTCGCCAGGGCCGAAGCGACTCCAGTCTCGTGATCTCCCTTGAGGGCTGAAGTGAGGGCCCATGCCCGAAGGCGGCTCAACTGCAAGGTTAGGGATCGAGGCAGGCTTAGGTTTCGGTGGAGGTTCCCGGTTCGGGGTAGGGTTAGGGTTAGGGTTAGCTCCCAGGAGGCTGCAGGCGCCGAACCCACAGCAGGGCAGTAGTCTCCGCGAAGGTCTGAGTTGAGGGCACAGGGGACGGTGCCGGTCAGGATCCATCTTTGGCTGCCAAGGCCATACACGTCGATCCCCCCTGGTCGAGGAGGCCTCTTGAATCCTCACGGACAGCTGCAGGCTGGCCTTGGAAACGACATGGGGAGATTCCAGCTTCCATGCCCAGTCCGCCGGCCCCGCATCTGGACTCCAGGCACGTGATGTGGTCAGACGTTGGCATTGGGTCCCATGGGGAGAGAGCCTTAGCTAGGGTTAGGGTTCGGGCCAGGGACGTCGCCATGGCCAAAGCGACTCCGGTCTCGAGATCTCCCTCGAGGGCTGAAGGGAGGGCCCGTGCCAGAAGGCGGCCCAATTGCAGGGTTAGGGATCGAGGCAGGCTTAGGTTTCGGTGGAGGGTCCCGGTTTGGGGTAGGGTTAGGGTTAGGGTTAGCACCCAGGAGACTCCAGGCGCCGAACCCACAGCAGGGCAGTGGTCTCCGCGAAGGGCTGAGTTGAGGGCATAAGGGACGGTGCCGGTCAGGATCCGTCTTTGGCTGCCAAGGCCACACTCGTCGATCCGCCCTGGTCGAGGAGGCCTCCGGAATCCTCACGGGCAGCTGCAGCCGGGCCTGGGAAACGACATGGGGAGCTTCCAGCGTCCATGCCGTGTCCGTCTGCACCTCTTCTGGACCTCAGACGAGTGATGTTGTCAGACGTTGGAATTGAGTCCCCTTGGGGAGAGAGCGTTAGCTAGGGTTAGGGTTCGGTCCAGGGACGTCGCCAGGGCCGAAGCGACTCCAGTCTCGTGATCTCCCTTGAGGGCTGAAGTGAGGGCCCGTGCCCGAAGGCGGCTCAATTGCAGGGCTAATGGTCGAGGCAGGCTTAGGTTTCGGTGGAGGGTCCCGGATCGGGTTTGGGTTAGGGACAGGGTTAGCTCCCAGCAGGCTCCAGGCGCCGAAACCACAGCAGGGCAGTGGTCTCCGGGAAGGGCTGCATTGAGTGCCCAAGGAACGGTGCCGGTCGGGATCCGTATTTGGCTGCCAAGGCCGCACACGTGAATCGGCCCCTGGTCGAGGGGACCTCCGGAAACCTCTCGTGCTGCTGTAGCCGGGCCTGGGAAACGACATGGGGAGCTTCCAGCTTCCATGCCGGGTCAGTCTGCACCGCTTCTGGACCTCAGACGACTGATGTTGTGAGACGTTGGCATTGGGTCCCCATGGGGAGAGAGCCTTAGCTAGGGTTAGCGTTCGGGCCAGGGACGTCGCCAGGGCCGAAGCGACTCCAGTCTCGTGATCTCCCTTGAGGGCTGAAGTGAGGGCCCATGCCCGAAGGCGGCTCAACTGCAAGGTTAGGGATCGAGGCAGGCTTAGGTTTCGGTGGAGGTTCCCGGTTCGGGGTAGGGTTAGGGTTAGGGTTAGCTCCCAGGAGGCTGCAGGCGCCGAACCCACAGCAGGGCAGTAGTCTCCGCGAAGGTCTGAGTTGAGGGCACAGGGGACGGTGCCGGTCAGGATCCATCTTTGGCTGCCAAGGCCATACACGTCGATCCCCCTGGTCGAGGAGGCCTCTTGAATCCTCACGGACAGCTGCAGGCTGGCCTTGGAAACGACATGGGGAGATTCCAGCTTCCATGCCCAGTCCGCCGGCCCCGCATCTGGACTCCAGGCACGTGATGTGGTCAGACGTTGGCATTGGGTCCCATGGGGAGAGAGCCTTAGCTAGGGTTAGGGTTCGGGCCAGGGACGTCGCCATGGCCAAAGCGACTCCGGTCTCGAGATCTCCCTCGAGGGCTGAAGGGAGGGCCCGTGCCAGAAGGCGGCCCAATTGCAGGGTTAGGGATCGAGGCAGGCTTAGGTTTCGGTGGAGGGTCCCGGTTTGGGGTAGGGTTAGGGTTAGGGTTAGCACCCAGGAGGCTCCAGGCGCCGAACCCACAGCAGGGCAGTGGTCTCCGCGAAGGGCTGAGTTGAGGGCATAAGGGACGGTGCCGGTCAGGATCCGTCTTTGGCTGCCAAGGCCACACTCGTCGATCCGCCCTGGTCGAGGAGGCCTCCGGAATCCTCACGGGCAGCTGCAGCCGGGCCTGGGAAACGACATGGGGAGCTTCCAGCGTCCATGCCGTGTCCGTCTGCACCTCTTCTGGACCTCAGACGAGTGATGTTGTCAGACGTTGGAATTGAGTCCCCTTGGGGAGAGAGCGTTAGCTAGGGTTAGGGTTCGGTCCAGGGACGTCGCCAGGGCCGAAGCGACTCCAGTCTCGTGATCTCCCTTGAGGGCTGAAGTGAGGGCCCGTGCCCGAAGGCGGCTCAATTGCAGGGCTAATGGTCGAGGCAGGCTTAGGTTTCGGTGGAGGGTCCCGGATCGGGTTTGGGTTAGGGACAGGGTTAGCTCCCAGCAGGCTCCAGGCGCCGAAACCACAGCAGGGCAGTGGTCTCCGGGAAGGGCTGCATTGAGTGCCCAAGGAACGGTGCCGGTCGGGATCCGTATTTGGCTGCCAAGGCCGCACACGTGAATCGGCCCCTGGTCGAGGGGACCTCCGGAAACCTCTCGTGCTGCTGTAGCCGGGCCTGGGAAACGACATGGGGAGCTTCCAGCTTCCATGCCGGGTCAGTCTGCACCGCTTCTGGACCTCAGACGACTGATGTTGTGAGACGTTGGCATTGGGTCCCCATGGGGAGAGAGCCTTAGCTAGGGTTAGCGTTCGGGCCAGGGACGTCGCCAGGGCCGAAGCGACTCCAGTCTCGTGATCTCCCTTGAGGGCTGAAGTGAGGGCCCATGCCCGAAGGCGGCTCAACTGCAAGGTTAGGGATCGAGGCAGGCTTAGGTTTCGGTGGAGGTTCCCGGTTCGGGGTAGGGTTAGGGTTAGGGTTAGCTCCCAGGAGGCTGCAGGCGCCGAACCCACAGCAGGGCAGTAGTCTCCGCGAAGGTCTGAGTTGAGGGCACAGGGGACGGTGCCGGTCAGGATCCATCTTTGGCTGCCAAGGCCATACACGTCGATCCCCCCTGGTCGAGGAGGCCTCTTGAATCCTCACGGACAGCTGCAGGCTGGCCTTGGAAACGACATGGGGAGATTCCAGCTTCCATGCCCAGTCCGCCGGCCCCGCATCTGGACTCCAGGCACGTGATGTGGTCAGACGTTGGCATTGGGTCCCATGGGGAGAGAGCCTTAGCTAGGGTTAGGGTTCGGGCCAGGGACGTCGCCATGGCCAAAGCGACTCCGGTCTCGAGATCTCCCTCGAGGGCTGAAGGGAGGGCCCGTGCCAGAAGGCGGCCCAATTGCAGGGTTAGGGATCGAGGCAGGCTTAGGTTTCGGTGGAGGGTCCCGGTTTGGGGTAGGGTTAGGGTTAGGGTTAGCACCCAGGAGGCTCCAGGCGCCGAACCCACAGCAGGGCAGTGGTCTCCGCGAAGGGCTGAGTTGAGGGCATAAGGGACGGTGCCGGTCAGGATCCGTCTTTGGCTGCCAAGGCCACACTCGTCGATCCGCCCTGGTCGAGGAGGCCTCCGGAATCCTCACGGGCAGCTGCAGCCGGGCCTGGGAAACGACATGGGGAGCTTCCAGCGTCCATGCCGTGTCCGTCTGCACCTCTTCTGGACCTCAGACGAGTGATGTTGTCAGACGTTGGAATTGAGTCCCCTTGGGGAGAGAGCGTTAGCTAGGGTTAGGGTTCGGTCCAGGGACGTCGCCAGGGCCGAAGCGACTCCAGTCTCGTGATCTCCCTTGAGGGCTGAAGTGAGGGCCCGTGCCCGAAGGCGGCTCAATTGCAGGGCTAATGGTCGAGGCAGGCTTAGGTTTCGGTGGAGGGTCCCGGATCGGGTTTGGGTTAGGGACAGGGTTAGCTCCCAGCAGGCTCCAGGCGCCGAAACCACAGCAGGGCAGTGGTCTCCGGGAAGGGCTGCATTGAGTGCCCAAGGAACGGTGCCGGTCGGGATCCGTATTTGGCTGCCAAGGCCGCACACGTGAATCGGCCCTGGTCGAGGGGACCTCCGGAAACCTCTCGTGCTGCTGTAGCCGGGCCTGGGAAACGACATGGGGAGCTTCCAGCTTCCATGCCGGGTCAGTCTGCACCGCTTCTGGACCTCAGACGACTGATGTTGTGAGACGTTGGCATTGGGTCCCCATGGGGAGAGAGCCTTAGCTAGGGTTAGCGTTCGGGCCAGGGACGTCGCCAGGGCCGAAGCGACTCCAGTCTCGTGATCTCCCTTGAGGGCTGAAGTGAGGGCCCATGCCCGAAGGCGGCTCAACTGCAAGGTTAGGGATCGAGGCAGGCTTAGGTTTCGGTGGAGGTTCCCGGTTCGGGGTAGGGTTAGGGTTAGGGTTAGCTCCCAGGAGGCTGCAGGCGCCGAACCCACAGCAGGGCAGTAGTCTCCGCGAAGGTCTGAGTTGAGGGCACAGGGGACGGTGCCGGTCAGGATCCATCTTTGGCTGCCAAGGCCATACACGTCGATCCCCCCTGGTCGAGGAGGCCTCTTGAATCCTCACGGACAGCTGCAGGCTGGCCTTGGAAACGACATGGGGAGATTCCAGCTTCCATGCCCAGTCCGCCGGCCCCGCATCTGGACTCCAGGCACGTGATGTGGTCAGACGTTGGCATTGGGTCCCATGGGGAGAGAGCCTTAGCTAGGGTTAGGGTTCGGGCCAGGGACGTCGCCATGGCCAAAGCGACTCCGGTCTCGAGATCTCCCTCGAGGGCTGAAGGGAGGGCCCGTGCCAGAAGGCGGCCCAATTGCAGGGTTAGGGATCGAGGCAGGCTTAGGTTTCGGTGGAGGGTCCCGGTTTGGGGTAGGGTTAGGGTTAGGGTTAGCACCCAGGAGGCTCCAGGCGCCGAACCCACAGCAGGGCAGTGGTCTCCGCGAAGGGCTGAGTTGAGGGCATAAGGGACGGTGCCGGTCAGGATCCGTCTTTGGCTGCCAAGGCCACACTCGTCGATCCGCCCTGGTCGAGGAGGCCTCCGGAATCCTCACGGGCAGCTGCAGCCGGGCCTGGGAAACGACATGGGGAGCTTCCAGCGTCCATGCCGTGTCCGTCTGCACCTCTTCTGGACCTCAGACGAGTGATGTTGTCAGACGTTGGAATTGAGTCCCCTTGGGGAGAGAGCGTTAGCTAGGGTTAGGGTTCGGTCCAGGGACGTCGCCAGGGCCGAAGCGACTCCAGTCTCGTGATCTCCCTTGAGGGCTGAAGTGAGGGCCCGTGCCCGAAGGCGGCTCAATTGCAGGGCTAATGGTCGAGGCAGGCTTAGGTTTCGGTGGAGGGTCCCGGATCGGGTTTGGGTTAGGGACAGGGTTAGCTCCCAGCAGGCTCCAGGCGCCGAAACCACAGCAGGGCAGTGGTCTCCGGGAAGGGCTGCATTGAGTGCCCAAGGAACGGTGCCGGTCGGGATCCGTATTTGGCTGCCAAGGCCGCACACGTGAATCGGCCCCTGGTCGAGGGGACCTCCGGAAACCTCTCGTGCTGCTGTAGCCGGGCCTGGGAAACGACATGGGGAGCTTCCAGCTTCCATGCCGGGTCAGTCTGCACCGCTTCTGGACCTCAGACGACTGATGTTGTGAGACGTTGGCATTGGGTCCCCATGGGGAGAGAGCCTTAGCTAGGGTTAGCGTTCGGGCCAGGGACGTCGCCAGGGCCGAAGCGACTCCAGTCTCGTGATCTCCCTTGAGGGCTGAAGTGAGGGCCCATGCCCGAAGGCGGCTCAACTGCAAGGTTAGGGATCGAGGCAGGCTTAGGTTTCGGTGGAGGTTCCCGGTTCGGGGTAGGGTTAGGGTTAGGGTTAGCTCCCAGGAGGCTGCAGGCGCCGAACCCACAGCAGGGCAGTAGTCTCCGCGAAGGTCTGAGTTGAGGGCACAGGGGACGGTGCCGGTCAGGATCCATCTTTGGCTGCCAAGGCCATACACGTCGATCCCCCCTGGTCGAGGAGGCCTCTTGAATCCTCACGGACAGCTGCAGGCTGGCCTTGGAAACGACATGGGGAGATTCCAGCTTCCATGCCCAGTCCGCCGGCCCCGCATCTGGACTCCAGGCACGTGATGTGGTCAGACGTTGGCATTGGGTCCCATGGGGAGAGAGCCTTAGCTAGGGTTAGGGTTCGGGCCAGGGACGTCGCCATGGCCAAAGCGACTCCGGTCTCGAGATCTCCCTCGAGGGCTGAAGGGAGGGCCCGTGCCAGAAGGCGGCCCAATTGCAGGGTTAGGGATCGAGGCAGGCTTAGGTTTCGGTGGAGGGTCCCGGTTTGGGGTAGGGTTAGGGTTAGGGTTAGCACCCAGGAGGCTCCAGGCGCCGAACCCACAGCAGGGCAGTGGTCTCCGCGAAGGGCTGAGTTGAGGGCATAAGGGACGGTGCCGGTCAGGATCCGTCTTTGGCTGCCAAGGCCACACTCGTCGATCCGCCCTGGTCGAGGAGGCCTCCGGAATCCTCACGGGCAGCTGCAGCCGGGCCTGGGAAACGACATGGGGAGCTTCCAGCGTCCATGCCGTGTCCGTCTGCACCTCTTCTGGACCTCAGACGAGTGATGTTGTCAGACGTTGGAATTGAGTCCCCTTGGGGAGAGAGCGTTAGCTAGGGTTAGGGTTCGGTCCAGGGACGTCGCCAGGGCCGAAGCGACTCCAGTCTCGTGATCTCCCTTGAGGGCTGAAGTGAGGGCCCGTGCCCGAAGGCGGCTCAATTGCAGGGCTAATGGTCGAGGCAGGCTTAGGTTTCGGTGGAGGGTCCCGGATCGGGTTTGGGTTAGGGACAGGGTTAGCTCCCAGCAGGCTCCAGGCGCCGAAACCACAGCAGGGCAGTGGTCTCCGGGAAGGGCTGCATTGAGTGCCCAAGGAACGGTGCCGGTCGGGATCCGTATTTGGCTGCCAAGGCCGCACACGTGAATCGGCCCCTGGTCGAGGGGACCTCCGGAAACCTCTCGTGCTGCTGTAGCCGGGCCTGGGAAACGACATGGGGAGCTTCCAGCTTCCATGCCGGGTCAGTCTGCACCGCTTCTGGACCTCAGACGACTGATGTTGTGAGACGTTGGCATTGGGTCCCCATGGGGAGAGAGCCTTAGCTAGGGTTAGCGTTCGGGCCAGGGACGTCGCCAGGGCCGAAGCGACTCCAGTCTCGTGATCTCCCTTGAGGGCTGAAGTGAGGGCCCATGCCCGAAGGCGGCTCAACTGCAAGGTTAGGGATCGAGGCAGGCTTAGGTTTCGGTGGAGGTTCCCGGTTCGGGGTAGGGTTAGGGTTAGGGTTAGCTCCCAGGAGGCTGCAGGCGCCGAACCCACAGCAGGGCAGTAGTCTCCGCGAAGGTCTGAGTTGAGGGCACAGGGGACGGTGCCGGTCAGGATCCATCTTTGGCTGCCAAGGCCATACACGTCGATCCCCCCTGGTCGAGGAGGCCTCTTGAATCCTCACGGACAGCTGCAGGCTGGCCTTGGAAACGACATGGGGAGATTCCAGCTTCCATGCCCAGTCCGCCGGCCCCGCATCTGGACTCCAGG
This sequence comes from Acinonyx jubatus, assembly GCF_027475565.1. Classification (NCBI taxonomy): domain Eukaryota; kingdom Metazoa; phylum Chordata; class Mammalia; order Carnivora; family Felidae; genus Acinonyx; species Acinonyx jubatus. The sequence goes on from NW_026463954.1 coordinate 16,727, forward strand.
CACGTGATGTGGTCAGACGTTGGCATTGGGTCCCATGGGGAGAGAGCCTTAGCTAGGGTTAGGGTTCGGGCCAGGGACGTCGCCATGGCCAAAGCGACTCCGGTCTCGAGATCTCCCTCGAGGGCTGAAGGGAGGGCCCGTGCCAGAAGGCGGCCCAATTGCAGGGTTAGGGATCGAGGCAGGCTTAGGTTTCGGTGGAGGGTCCCGGTTTGGGGTAGGGTTAGGGTTAGGGTTAGCACCCAGGAGGCTCCAGGCGCCGAACCCACAGCAGGGCAGTGGTCTCCGCGAAGGGCTGAGTTGAGGGCATAAGGGACGGTGCCGGTCAGGATCCGTCTTTGGCTGCCAAGGCCACACTCGTCGATCCGCCCTGGTCGAGGAGGCCTCCGGAATCCTCACGGGCAGCTGCAGCCGGGCCTGGGAAACGACATGGGGAGCTTCCAGCGTCCATGCCGTGTCCGTCTGCACCTCTTCTGGACCTCAGACGAGTGATGTTGTCAGACGTTGGAATTGAGTCCCCTTGGGGAGAGAGCGTTAGCTAGGGTTAGGGTTCGGTCCAGGGACGTCGCCAGGGCCGAAGCGACTCCAGTCTCGTGATCTCCCTTGAGGGCTGAAGTGAGGGCCCGTGCCCGAAGGCGGCTCAATTGCAGGGCTAATGGTCGAGGCAGGCTTAGGTTTCGGTGGAGGGTCCCGGATCGGGTTTGGGTTAGGGACAGGGTTAGCTCCCAGCAGGCTCCAGGCGCCGAAACCACAGCAGGGCAGTGGTCTCCGGGAAGGGCTGCATTGAGTGCCCAAGGAACGGTGCCGGTCGGGATCCGTATTTGGCTGCCAAGGCCGCACACGTGAATCGGCCCCTGGTCGAGGGGACCTCCGGAAACCTCTCGTGCTGCTGTAGCCGGGCCTGGGAAACGACATGGGGAGCTTCCAGCTTCCATGCCGGGTCAGTCTGCACCGCTTCTGGACCTCAGACGACTGATGTTGTGAGACGTTGGCATTGGGTCCCCATGGGGAGAGAGCCTTAGCTAGGGTTAGCGTTCGGGCCAGGGACGTCGCCAGGGCCGAAGCGACTCCAGTCTCGTGATCTCCCTTGAGGGCTGAAGTGAGGGCCCATGCCCGAAGGCGGCTCAACTGCAAGGTTAGGGATCGAGGCAGGCTTAGGTTTCGGTGGAGGTTCCCGGTTCGGGGTAGGGTTAGGGTTAGGGTTAGCTCCCAGGAGGCTGCAGGCGCCGAACCCACAGCAGGGCAGTAGTCTCCGCGAAGGTCTGAGTTGAGGGCACAGGGGACGGTGCCGGTCAGGATCCATCTTTGGCTGCCAAGGCCATACACGTCGATCCCCCCTGGTCGAGGAGGCCTCTTGAATCCTCACGGACAGCTGCAGGCTGGCCTTGGAAACGACATGGGGAGATTCCAGCTTCCATGCCCAGTCCGCCGGCCCCGCATCTGGACTCCAGGCACGTGATGTGGTCAGACGTTGGCATTGGGTCCCATGGGGAGAGAGCCTTAGCTAGGGTTAGGGTTCGGGCCAGGGACGTCGCCATGGCCAAAGCGACTCCGGTCTCGAGATCTCCCTCGAGGGCTGAAGGGAGGGCCCGTGCCAGAAGGCGGCCCAATTGCAGGGTTAGGGATCGAGGCAGGCTTAGGTTTCGGTGGAGGGTCCCGGTTTGGGGTAGGGTTAGGGTTAGGGTTAGCACCCAGGAGGCTCCAGGCGCCGAACCCACAGCAGGGCAGTGGTCTCCGCGAAGGGCTGAGTTGAGGGCATAAGGGACGGTGCCGGTCAGGATCCGTCTTTGGCTGCCAAGGCCACACTCGTCGATCCGCCCTGGTCGAGGAGGCCTCCGGAATCCTCACGGGCAGCTGCAGCCGGGCCTGGGAAACGACATGGGGAGCTTCCAGCGTCCATGCCGTGTCCGTCTGCACCTCTTCTGGACCTCAGACGAGTGATGTTGTCAGACGTTGGAATTGAGTCCCCTTGGGGAGAGAGCGTTAGCTAGGGTTAGGGTTTCGGTCCAGGGACGTCGCCAGGGCCGAAGCGACTCCAGTCTCGTGATCTCCCTTGAGGGCTGAAGTGAGGGCCCGTGCCCGAAGGCGGCTCAATTGCAGGGCTAATGGTCGAGGCAGGCTTAGGTTTCGGTGGAGGGTCCCGGATCGGGTTTGGGTTAGGGACAGGGTTAGCTCCCAGCAGGCTCCAGGCGCCGAAACCACAGCAGGGCAGTGGTCTCCGGGAAGGGCTGCATTGAGTGCCCAAGGAACGGTGCCGGTCGGGATCCGTATTTGGCTGCCAAGGCCGCACACGTGAATCGGCCCCTGGTCGAGGGGACCTCCGGAAACCTCTCGTGCTGCTGTAGCCGGGCCTGGGAAACGACATGGGGAGCTTCCAGCTTCCATGCCGGGTCAGTCTGCACCGCTTCTGGACCTCAGACGACTGATGTTGTGAGACGTTGGCATTGGGTCCCCATGGGGAGAGAGCCTTAGCTAGGGTTAGCGTTCGGGCCAGGGACGTCGCCAGGGCCGAAGCGACTCCAGTCTCGTGATCTCCCTTGAGGGCTGAAGTGAGGGCCCATGCCCGAAGGCGGCTCAACTGCAAGGTTAGGGATCGAGGCAGGCTTAGGTTTCGGTGGAGGTTCCCGGTTCGGGGTAGGGTTAGGGTTAGGGTTAGCTCCCAGGAGGCTGCAGGCGCCGAACCCACAGCAGGGCAGTAGTCTCCGCGAAGGTCTGAGTTGAGGGCACAGGGGACGGTGCCGGTCAGGATCCATCTTTGGCTGCCAAGGCCATACACGTCGATCCCCCCTGGTCGAGGAGGCCTCTTGAATCCTCACGGACAGCTGCAGGCTGGCCTTGGAAACGACATGGGGAGATTCCAGCTTCCATGCCCAGTCCGCCGGCCCCGCATCTGGACTCCAGGCACGTGATGTGGTCAGACGTTGGCATTGGGTCCCATGGGGAGAGAGCCTTAGCTAGGGTTAGGGTTCGGGCCAGGGACGTCGCCATGGCCAAAGCGACTCCGGTCTCGAGATCTCCCTCGAGGGCTGAAGGGAGGGCCCGTGCCAGAAGGCGGCCCAATTGCAGGGTTAGGGATCGAGGCAGGCTTAGGTTTCGGTGGAGGGTCCCGGTTTGGGGTAGGGTTAGGGTTAGGGTTAGCACCCAGGAGGCTCCAGGCGCCGAACCCACAGCAGGGCAGTGGTCTCCGCGAAGGGCTGAGTTGAGGGCATAAGGGACGGTGCCGGTCAGGATCCGTCTTTGGCTGCCAAGGCCACACTCGTCGATCCGCCCTGGTCGAGGAGGCCTCCGGAATCCTCACGGGCAGCTGCAGCCGGGCCTGGGAAACGACATGGGGAGCTTCCAGCGTCCATGCCGTGTCCGTCTGCACCTCTTCTGGACCTCAGACGAGTGATGTTGTCAGACGTTGGAATTGAGTCCCCTTGGGGAGAGAGCGTTAGCTAGGGTTAGGGTTCGGTCCAGGGACGTCGCCAGGGCCGAAGCGACTCCAGTCTCGTGATCTCCCTTGAGGGCTGAAGTGAGGGCCCGTGCCCGAAGGCGGCTCAATTGCAGGGCTAATGGTCGAGGCAGGCTTAGGTTTCGGTGGAGGGTCCCGGATCGGGTTTGGGTTAGGGACAGGGTTAGCTCCCAGCAGGCTCCAGGCGCCGAAACCACAGCAGGGCAGTGGTCTCCGGGAAGGGCTGCATTGAGTGCCCAAGGAACGGTGCCGGTCGGGATCCGTATTTGGCTGCCAAGGCCGCACACGTGAATCGGCCCCTGGTCGAGGGGACCTCCGGAAACCTCTCGTGCTGCTGTAGCCGGGCCTGGGAAACGACATGGGGAGCTTCCAGCTTCCATGCCGGGTCAGTCTGCACCGCTTCTGGACCTCAGACGACTGATGTTGTGAGACGTTGGCATTGGGTCCCCATGGGGAGAGAGCCTTAGCTAGGGTTAGCGTTCGGGCCAGGGACGTCGCCAGGGCCGAAGCGACTCCAGTCTCGTGATCTCCCTTGAGGGCTGAAGTGAGGGCCCATGCCCGAAGGCGGCTCAACTGCAAGGTTAGGGATCGAGGCAGGCTTAGGTTTCGGTGGAGGTTCCCGGTTCGGGGTAGGGTTAGGGTTAGGGTTAGCTCCCAGGAGGCTGCAGGCGCCGAACCCACAGCAGGGCAGTAGTCTCCGCGAAGGTCTGAGTTGAGGGCACAGGGGACGGTGCCGGTCAGGATCCATCTTTGGCTGCCAAGGCCATACACGTCGATCCCCCCTGGTCGAGGAGGCCTCTTGAATCCTCACGGACAGCTGCAGGCTGGCCTTGGAAACGACATGGGGAGATTCCAGCTTCCATGCCCAGTCCGCCGGCCCCGCATCTGGACTCCAGGCACGTGATGTGGTCAGACGTTGGCATTGGGTCCCATGGGAGAGAGCCTTAGCTAGGGTTAGGGTTCGGGCCAGGGACGTCGCCATGGCCAAAGCGACTCCGGTCTCGAGATCTCCCTCGAGGGCTGAAGGGAGGGCCCGTGCCAGAAGGCGGCCCAATTGCAGGGTTAGGGATCGAGGCAGGCTTAGGTTTCGGTGGAGGGTCCCGGTTTGGGGTAGGGTTAGGGTTAGGGTTAGCACCCAGGAGGCTCCAGGCGCCGAACCCACAGCAGGGCAGTGGTCTCCGCGAAGGGCTGAGTTGAGGGCATAAGGGACGGTGCCGGTCAGGATCCGTCTTTGGCTGCCAAGGCCACACTCGTCGATCCGCCCTGGTCGAGGAGGCCTCCGGAATCCTCACGGGCAGCTGCAGCCGGGCCTGGGAAACGACATGGGGAGCTTCCAGCGTCCATGCCGTGTCCGTCTGCACCTCTTCTGGACCTCAGACGAGTGATGTTGTCAGACGTTGGAATTGAGTCCCCTTGGGGAGAGAGCGTTAGCTAGGGTTAGGGTTCGGTCCAGGGACGTCGCCAGGGCCGAAGCGACTCCAGTCTCGTGATCTCCCTTGAGGGCTGAAGTGAGGGCCCGTGCCCGAAGGCGGCTCAATTGCAGGGCTAATGGTCGAGGCAGGCTTAGGTTTCGGTGGAGGGTCCCGGATCGGGTTTGGGTTAGGGACAGGGTTAGCTCCCAGCAGGCTCCAGGCGCCGAAACCACAGCAGGGCAGTGGTCTCCGGGAAGGGCTGCATTGAGTGCCCAAGGAACGGTGCCGGTCGGGATCCGTATTTGGCTGCCAAGGCCGCACACGTGAATCGGCCCTGGTCGAGGGGACCTCCGGAAACCTCTCGTGCTGCTGTAGCCGGGCCTGGGAAACGACATGGGGAGCTTCCAGCTTCCATGCCGGGTCAGTCTGCACCGCTTCTGGACCTCAGACGACTGATGTTGTGAGACGTTGGCATTGGGTCCCCATGGGGAGAGAGCCTTAGCTAGGGTTAGCGTTCGGGCCAGGGACGTCGCCAGGGCCGAAGCGACTCCAGTCTCGTGATCTCCCTTGAGGGCTGAAGTGAGGGCCCATGCCCGAAGGCGGCTCAACTGCAAGGTTAGGGATCGAGGCAGGCTTAGGTTTCGGTGGAGGTTCCCGGTTCGGGGTAGGGTTAGGGTTAGGGTTAGCTCCCAGGAGGCTGCAGGCGCCGAACCCACAGCAGGGCAGTAGTCTCCGCGAAGGTCTGAGTTGAGGGCACAGGGGACGGTGCCGGTCAGGATCCATCTTTGGCTGCCAAGGCCATACACGTCGATCCCCCCTGGTCGAGGAGGCCTCTTGAATCCTCACGGACAGCTGCAGGCTGGCCTTGGAAACGACATGGGGAGATTCCAGCTTCCATGCCCAGTCCGCCGGCCCCGCATCTGGACTCCAGGCACGTGATGTGGTCAGACGTTGGCATTGGGTCCCATGGGGAGAGAGCCTTAGCTAGGGTTAGGGTTCGGGCCAGGGACGTCGCCATGGCCAAAGCGACTCCGGTCTCGAGATCTCCCTCGAGGGCTGAAGGGAGGGCCCGTGCCAGAAGGCGGCCCAATTGCAGGGTTAGGGATCGAGGCAGGCTTAGGTTTCGGTGGAGGGTCCCGGTTTGGGGTAGGGTTAGGGTTAGGGTTAGCACCCAGGAGGCTCCAGGCGCCGAACCCACAGCAGGGCAGTGGTCTCCGCGAAGGGCTGAGTTGAGGGCATAAGGGACGGTGCCGGTCAGGATCCGTCTTTGGCTGCCAAGGCCACACTCGTCGATCCGCCCTGGTCGAGGAGGCCTCCGGAATCCTCACGGGCAGCTGCAGCCGGGCCTGGGAAACGACATGGGGAGCTTCCAGCGTCCATGCCGTGTCCGTCTGCACCTCTTCTGGACCTCAGACGAGTGATGTTGTCAGACGTTGGAATTGAGTCCCCTTGGGGAGAGAGCGTTAGCTAGGGTTAGGGTTCGGTCCAGGGACGTCGCCAGGGCCGAAGCGACTCCAGTCTCGTGATCTCCCTTGAGGGCTGAAGTGAGGGCCCGTGCCCGAAGGCGGCTCAATTGCAGGGCTAATGGTCGAGGCAGGCTTAGGTTTCGGTGGAGGGTCCCGGATCGGGTTTGGGTTAGGGACAGGGTTAGCTCCCAGCAGGCTCCAGGCGCCGAAACCACAGCAGGGCAGTGGTCTCCGGGAAGGGCTGCATTGAGTGCCCAAGGAACGGTGCCGGTCGGGATCCGTATTTGGCTGCCAAGGCCGCACACGTGAATCGGTCCCTGGTCGAGGGGACCTCCGGAAACCTCTCGTGCTGCTGTAGCCGGGCCTGGGAAACGACATGGGGAGCTTCCAGCTTCCATGCCGGGTCAGTCTGCACCGCTTCTGGACCTCAGACGACTGATGTTGTGAGACGTTGGCATTGGGTCCCCATGGGGAGAGAGCCTTAGCTAGGGTTAGCGTTCGGGCCAGGGACGTCGCCAGGGCCGAAGCGACTCCAGTCTCGTGATCTCCCTTGAGGGCTGAAGTGAGGGCCCATGCCCGAAGGCGGCTCAACTGCAAGGTTAGGGATCGAGGCAGGCTTAGGTTTCGGTGGAGGTTCCCGGTTCGGGGTAGGGTTAGGGTTAGGGTTAGCTCCCAGGAGGCTGCAGGCGCCGAACCCACAGCAGGGCAGTAGTCTCCGCGAAGGTCTGAGTTGAGGGCACAGGGGACGGTGCCGGTCAGGATCCATCTTTGGCTGCCAAGGCCATACACGTCGATCCCCCCTGGTCGAGGAGGCCTCTTGAATCCTCACGGACAGCTGCAGGCTGGCCTTGGAAACGACATGGGGAGATTCCAGCTTCCATGCCCAGTCCGCCGGCCCCGCATCTGGACTCCAGGCACGTGATGTGGTCAGACGTTGGCATTGGGTCCCATGGGGAGAGAGCCTTAGCTAGGGTTAGGGTTCGGGCCAGGGACGTCGCCATGGCCAAAGCGACTCCGGTCTCGAGATCTCCCTCGAGGGCTGAAGGGAGGGCCCGTGCCAGAAGGCGGCCCAATTGCAGGGTTAGGGATCGAGGCAGGCTTAGGTTTCGGTGGAGGGTCCCGGTTTGGGGTAGGGTTAGGGTTAGGGTTAGCACCCAGGAGGCTCCAGGCGCCGAACCCACAGCAGGGCAGTGGTCTCCGCGAAGGGCTGAGTTGAGGGCATAAGGGACGGTGCCGGTCAGGATCCGTCTTTGGCTGCCAAGGCCACACTCGTCGATCCGCCCTGGTCGAGGAGGCCTCCGGAATCCTCACGGGCAGCTGCAGCCGGGCCTGGGAAACGACATGGGGAGCTTCCAGCGTCCATGCCGTGTCCGTCTGCACCTCTTCTGGACCTCAGACGAGTGATGTTGTCAGACGTTGGAATTGAGTCCCCTTGGGGAGAGAGCGTTAGCTAGGGTTAGGGTTCGGTCCAGGGACGTCGCCAGGGCCGAAGCGACTCCAGTCTCGTGATCTCCCTTGAGGGCTGAAGTGAGGGCCCGTGCCCGAAGGCGGCTCAATTGCAGGGCTAATGGTCGAGGCAGGCTTAGGTTTCGGTGGAGGGTCCCGGATCGGGTTTGGGTTAGGGACAGGGTTAGCTCCCAGCAGGCTCCAGGCGCCGAAACCACAGCAGGGCAGTGGTCTCCGGGAAGGGCTGCATTGAGTGCCCAAGGAACGGTGCCGGTCGGGATCCGTATTTGGCTGCCAAGGCCGCACACGTGAATCGGCCCTGGTCGAGGGGACCTCCGGAAACCTCTCGTGCTGCTGTAGCCGGGCCTGGGAAACGACATGGGGAGCTTCCAGCTTCCATGCCGGGTCAGTCTGCACCGCTTCTGGACCTCAGACGACTGATGTTGTGAGACGTTGGCATTGGGTCCCCATGGGGAGAGAGCCTTAGCTAGGGTTAGCGTTCGGGCCAGGGACGTCGCCAGGGCCGAAGCGACTCCAGTCTCGTGATCTCCCTTGAGGGCTGAAGTGAGGGCCCATGCCCGAAGGCGGCTCAACTGCAAGGTTAGGGATCGAGGCAGGCTTAGGTTTCGGTGGAGGTTCCCGGTTCGGGGTAGGGTTAGGGTTAGGGTTAGCTCCCAGGAGGCTGCAGGCGCCGAACCCACAGCAGGGCAGTAGTCTCCGCGAAGGTCTGAGTTGAGGGCACAGGGGACGGTGCCGGTCAGGATCCATCTTTGGCTGCCAAGGCCATACACGTCGATCCCCCTGGTCGAGGAGGCCTCTTGAATCCTCACGGACAGCTGCAGGCTGGCCTTGGAAACGACATGGGGAGATTCCAGCTTCCATGCCCAGTCCGCCGGCCCCGCATCTGGACTCCAGGCACGTGATGTGGTCAGACGTTGGCATTGGGTCCCATGGGGAGAGAGCCTTAGCTAGGGTTAGGGTTCGGGCCAGGGACGTCGCCATGGCCAAAGCGACTCCGGTCTCGAGATCTCCCTCGAGGGCTGAAGGGAGGGCCCGTGCCAGAAGGCGGCCCAATTGCAGGGTTAGGGATCGAGGCAGGCTTAGGTTTCGGTGGAGGGTCCCGGTTTGGGGTAGGGTTAGGGTTAGGGTTAGCACCCAGGAGGCTCCAGGCGCCGAACCCACAGCAGGGCAGTGGTCTCCGCGAAGGGCTGAGTTGAGGGCATAAGGGACGGTGCCGGTCAGGATCCGTCTTTGGCTGCCAAGGCCACACTCGTCGATCCGCCCTGGTCGAGGAGGCCTCCGGAATCCTCACGGGCAGCTGCAGCCGGGCCTGGGAAACGACATGGGGAGCTTCCAGCGTCCATGCCGTGTCCGTCTGCACCTCTTCTGGACCTCAGACGAGTGATGTTGTCAGACGTTGGAATTGAGTCCCCTTGGGGAGAGAGCGTTAGCTAGGGTTAGGGTTCGGTCCAGGGACGTCGCCAGGGCCGAAGCGACTCCAGTCTCGTGATCTCCCTTGAGGGCTGAAGTGAGGGCCCGTGCCCGAAGGCGGCTCAATTGCAGGGCTAATGGTCGAGGCAGGCTTAGGTTTCGGTGGAGGGTCCCGGATCGGGTTTGGGTTAGGGACAGGGTTAGCTCCCAGCAGGCTCCAGGCGCCGAAACCACAGCAGGGCAGTGGTCTCCGGGAAGGGCTGCATTGAGTGCCCAAGGAACGGTGCCGGTCGGGATCCGTATTTGGCTGCCAAGGCCGCACACGTGAATCGGCCCCTGGTCGAGGGGACCTCCGGAAACCTCTCGTGCTGCTGTAGCCGGGCCTGGGAAACGACATGGGGAGCTTCCAGCTTCCATGCCGGGTCAGTCTGCACCGCTTCTGGACCTCAGACGACTGATGTTGTGAGACGTTGGCATTGGGTCCCCATGGGGAGAGAGCCTTAGCTAGGGTTAGCGTTCGGGCCAGGGACGTCGCCAGGGCCGAAGCGACTCCAGTCTCGTGATCTCCCTTGAGGGCTGAAGTGAGGGCCCATGCCCGAAGGCGGCTCAACTGCAAGGTTAGGGATCGAGGCAGGCTTAGGTTTCGGTGGAGGTTCCCGGTTCGGGGTAGGGTTAGGGTTAGGGTTAGCTCCCAGGAGGCTGCAGGCGCCGAACCCACAGCAGGGCAGTAGTCTCCGCGAAGGTCTGAGTTGAGGGCACAGGGGACGGTGCCGGTCAGGATCCATCTTTGGCTGCCAAGGCCATACACGTCGATCCCCCTGGTCGAGGAGGCCTCTTGAATCCTCACGGACAGCTGCAGGCTGGCCTTGGAAACGACATGGGGAGATTCCAGCTTCCATGCCCAGTCCGCCGGCCCCGCATCTGGACTCCAGGCACGTGATGTGGTCAGACGTTGGCATTGGGTCCCATGGGGAGAGAGCCTTAGCTAGGGTTAGGGTTCGGGCCAGGGACGTCGCCATGGCCAAAGCGACTCCGGTCTCGAGATCTCCCTCGAGGGCTGAAGGGAGGGCCCGTGCCAGAAGGCGGCCCAATTGCAGGGTTAGGGATCGAGGCAGGCTTAGGTTTCGGTGGAGGGTCCCGGTTTGGGGTAGGGTTAGGGTTAGGGTTAGCACCCAGGAGGCTCCAGGCGCCGAACCCACAGCAGGGCAGTGGTCTCCGCGAAGGGCTGAGTTGAGGGCATAAGGGACGGTGCCGGTCAGGATCCGTCTTTGGCTGCCAAGGCCACACTCGTCGATCCGCCCTGGTCGAGGAGGCCTCCGGAATCCTCACGGGCAGCTGCAGCCGGGCCTGGGAAACGACATGGGGAGCTTCCAGCGTCCATGCCGTGTCCGTCTGCACCTCTTCTGGACCTCAGACGAGTGATGTTGTCAGACGTTGGAATTGAGTCCCCTTGGGGAGAGAGCGTTAGCTAGGGTTAGGGTTCGGTCCAGGGACGTCGCCAGGGCCGAAGCGACTCCAGTCTCGTGATCTCCCTTGAGGGCTGAAGTGAGGGCCGTGCCCGAAGGCGGCTCAATTGCAGGGCTAATGGTCGAGGCAGGCTTAGGTTTCGGTGGAGGGTCCCGGATCGGGTTTGGGTTAGGGACAGGGTTAGCTCCCAGCAGGCTCCAGGCGCCGAAACCACAGCAGGGCAGTGGTCTCCGGGAAGGGCTGCATTGAGTGCCCAAGGAACGGTGCCGGTCGGGATCCGTATTTGGCTGCCAAGGCCGCACACGTGAATCGGTCCCTGGTCGAGGGGACCTCCGGAAACCTCTCGTGCTGCTGTAGCCGGGCCTGGGAAACGACATGGGGAGCTTCCAGCTTCCATGCCGGGTCAGTCTGCACCGCTTCTGGACCTCAGACGACTGATGTTGTGAGACGTTGGCATTGGGTCCCCATGGGGAGAGAGCCTTAGCTAGGGTTAGCGTTCGGGCCAGGGACGTCGCCAGGGCCGAAGCGACTCCAGTCTCGTGATCTCCCTTGAGGGCTGAAGTGAGGGCCCATGCCCGAAGGCGGCTCAACTGCAAGGTTAGGGATCGAGGCAGGCTTAGGTTTCGGTGGAGGTTCCCGGTTCGGGGTAGGGTTAGGGTTAGGGTTAGCTCCCAGGAGGCTGCAGGCGCCGAACCCACAGCAGGGCAGTAGTCTCCGCGAAGGTCTGAGTTGAGGGCACAGGGGACGGTGCCGGTCAGGATCCATCTTTGGCTGCCAAGGCCATACACGTCGATCCCCCCTGGTCGAGGAGGCCTCTTGAATCCTCACGGACAGCTGCAGGCTGGCCTTGGAAACGACATGGGGAGATTCCAGCTTCCATGCCCAGTCCGCCGGCCCCGCATCTGGACTCCAGGCACGTGATGTGGTCAGACGTTGGCATTGGGTCCCATGGGGAGAGAGCCTTAGCTAGGGTTAGGGTTCGGGCCAGGGACGTCGCCATGGCCAAAGCGACTCCGGTCTCGAGATCTCCCTCGAGGGCTGAAGGGAGGGCCCGTGCCAGAAGGCGGCCCAATTGCAGGGTTAGGGATCGAGGCAGGCTTAGGTTTCGGTGGAGGGTCCCGGTTTGGGGTAGGGTTAGGGTTAGGGTTAGCACCCAGGAGGCTCCAGGCGCCGAACCCACAGCAGGGCAGTGGTCTCCGCGAAGGCTGAGTTGAGGGCATAAGGGACGGTGCCGGTCAGGATCCGTCTTTGGCTGCCAAGGCCACACTCGTCGATCCGCCCTGGTCGAGGAGGCCTCCGGAATCCTCACGGGCAGCTGCAGCCGGGCCTGGAAACGACATGGGGAGCTTCCAGCGTCCATGCCGTGTCCGTCTGCACCTCTTCTGGACCTCAGACGAGTGATGTTGTCAGACGTTGGAATTGAGTCCCCTTGGGGAGAGAGCGTTAGCTAGGGTTAGGGTTCGGTCCAGGGACGTCGCCAGGGCCGAAGCGACTCCAGTCTCGTGATCTCCCTTGAGGGCTGAAGTGAGGGCCCGTGCCCGAAGGCGGCTCAATTGCAGGGCTAATGGTCGAGGCAGGCTTAGGTTTCGGTGGAGGGTCCCGGATCGGGTTTGGGTTAGGGACAGGGTTAGCTCCCAGCAGGCTCCAGGCGCCGAAACCACAGCAGGGCAGTGGTCTCCGGAAGGGCTGCATTGAGTGCCCAAGGAACGGTGCCGGTCGGGATCCGTATTTGGCTGCCAAGGCCGCACACGTGAATCGGCCCTGGTCGAGGGGACCTCCGGAAACCTCTCGTGCTGCTGTAGCCGGGCCTGGGAAACGACATGGGGAGCTTCCAGCTTCCATGCCGGGTCAGTCTGCACCGCTTCTGGACCTCAGACGACTGATGTTGTGAGACGTTGGCATTGGGTCCCCATGGGGAGAGAGCCTTAGCTAGGGTTAGCGTTCGGGCCAGGGACGTCGCCAGGCCGAAGCGACTCCAGTCTCGTGATCTCCCTTGAGGGCTGAAGTGAGGGCCCATGCCCGAAGGCGGCTCAACTGCAAGGTTAGGGATCGAGGCAGGCTTAGGTTTCGGTGGAGGTTCCCGGTTCGGGGTAGGGTTAGGGTTAGGGTTAGCTCCCAGGAGGCTGCAGGCGCCGAACCCACAGCAGGGCAGTAGTCTCCGCGAAGGTCTGAGTTGAGGGCACAGGGGACGGTGCCGGTCAGGATCCATCTTTGGCTGCCAAGGCCATACACGTCGATCCCCCCTGGTCGAGGAGGCCTCTTGAATCCTCACGGACAGCTGCAGGCTGGCCTTGGAAACGACATGGGGAGATTCCAGCTTCCATGCCCAGTCCGCCGGCCCCGCATCTGGACTCCAGGCACGTGATGTGGTCAGACGTTGGCATTGGGTCCCATGGGGAGAGAGCCTTAGCTAGGGTTAGGGTTCGGGCCAGGGACGTCGCCATGGCCAAAGCGACTCCGGTCTCGAGATCTCCCTCGAGGGCTGAAGGGAGGGCCCGTGCCAGAAGGCGGCCCAATTGCAGGGTTAGGGATCGAGGCAGGCTTAGGTTTCGGTGGAGGGTCCCGGTTTGGGGTAGGGTTAGGGTTAGGGTTAGCACCCAGGAGGCTCCAGGCGCCGAACCCACAGCAGGGCAGTGGTCTCCGCGAAGGGCTGAGTTGAGGGCATAAGGGACGGTGCCGGTCAGGATCCGTCTTTGGCTGCCAAGGCCACACTCGTCGATCCGCCCTGGTCGAGGAGGCCTCCGGAATCCTCACGGGCAGCTGCAGCCGGGCCTGGGAAACGACATGGGGAGCTTCCAGCGTCCATGCCGTGTCCGTCTGCACCTCTTCTGGACCTCAGACGAGTGATGTTGTCAGACGTTGGAATTGAGTCCCCTTGGGGAGAGAGCGTTAGCTAGGGTTAGGGTTCGGTCCAGGGACGTCGCCAGGGCCGAAGCGACTCCAGTCTCGTGATCTCCCTTGAGGGCTGAAGTGAGGGCCCGTGCCCGAAGGCGGCTCAATTGCAGGGCTAATGGTCGAGGCAGGCTTAGGTTTCGGTGGAGGGTCCCGGATCGGGTTTGGGTTAGGGACAGGGTTAGCTCCCAGCAGGCTCCAGGCGCCGAAACCACAGCAGGGCAGTGGTCTCCGGAAGGGCTGCATTGAGTGCCCAAGGAACGGTGCCGGTCGGGATCCGTATTTGGCTGCCAAGGCCGCACACGTGAATCGGTCCCTGGTCGAGGGGACCTCCGGAAACCTCTCGTGCTGCTGTAGCCGGGCCTGGGAAACGACATGGGGAGCTTCCAGCTTCCATGCCGGGTCAGTCTGCACCGCTTCTGGACCTCAGACGACTGATGTTGTGAGACGTTGGCATTGGGTCCCCATGGGGAGAGAGCCTTAGCTAGGGTTAGCGTTCGGGCCAGGGACGTCGCCAGGGCCGAAGCGACTCCAGTCTCGTGATCTCCCTTGAGGGCTGAAGTGAGGGCCCATGCCCGAAGGCGGCTCAACTGCAAGGTTAGGGATCGAGGCAGGCTTAGGTTTCGGTGGAGGTTCCCGGTTCGGGGTAGGGTTAGGGTTAGGGTTAGCTCCCAGGAGGCTGCAGGCGCCGAACCCACAGCAGGGCAGTAGTCTCCGCGAAGGTCTGAGTTGAGGGCACAGGGGACGGTGCCGGTCAGGATCCATCTTTGGCTGCCAAGGCCATACACGTCGATCCCCCCTGGTCGAGGAGGCCTCTTGAATCCTCACGGACAGCTGCAGGCTGGCCTTGGAAACGACATGGGGAGATTCCAGCTTCCATGCCCAGTCCGCCGGCCCCGCATCTGGACTCCAGGCACGTGATGTGGTCAGACGTTGGCATTGGGTCCCATGGGGAGAGAGCCTTAGCTAGGGTTAGGGTTCGGGCCAGGGACGTCGCCATGGCCAAAGCGACTCCGGTCTCGAGATCTCCCTCGAGGGCTGAAGGGAGGGCCCGTGCCAGAAGGCGGCCCAATTGCAGGGTTAGGGATCGAGGCAGGCTTAGGTTTCGGTGGAGGGTCCCGGTTTGGGGTAGGGTTAGGGTTAGGGTTAGCACCCAGGAGGCTCCAGGCGCCGAACCCACAGCAGGGCAGTGGTCTCCGCGAAGGGCTGAGTTGAGGGCATAAGGGACGGTGCCGGTCAGGATCCGTCTTTGGCTGCCAAGGCCACACTCGTCGATCCGCCCTGGTCGAGGAGGCCTCCGGAATCCTCACGGGCAGCTGCAGCCGGGCCTGGGAAACGACATGGGGAGCTTCCAGCGTCCATGCCGTGTCCGTCTGCACCTCTTCTGGACCTCAGACGAGTGATGTTGTCAGACGTTGGAATTGAGTCCCCTTGGGGAGAGAGCGTTAGCTAGGGTTAGGGTTCGGTCCAGGGACGTCGCCAGGGCCGAAGCGACTCCAGTCTCGTGATCTCCCTTGAGGGCTGAAGTGAGGGCCCGTGCCCGAAGGCGGCTCAATTGCAGGGCTAATGGTCGAGGCAGGCTTAGGTTTCGGTGGAGGGTCCCGGATCGGGTTTGGGTTAGGGACAGGGTTAGCTCCCAGCAGGCTCCAGGCGCCGAAACCACAGCAGGGCAGTGGTCTCCGGGAAGGGCTGCATTGAGTGCCCAAGGAACGGTGCCGGTCGGGATCCGTATTTGGCTGCCAAGGCCGCACACGTGAATCGGTCCCTGGTCGAGGGGACCTCCGGAAACCTCTCGTGCTGCTGTAGCCGGGCCTGGGAAACGACATGGGGAGCTTCCAGCTTCCATGCCGGGTCAGTCTGCACCGCTTCTGGACCTCAGACGACTGATGTTGTGAGACGTTGGCATTGGGTCCCCATGGGGAGAGAGCCTTAGCTAGGGTTAGCGTTCGGGCCAGGGACGTCGCCAGGGCCGAAGCGACTCCAGTCTCGTGATCTCCCTTGAGGGCTGAAGTGAGGGCCCATGCCCGAAGGCGGCTCAACTGCAAGGTTAGGGATCGAGGCAGGCTTAGGTTTCGGTGGAGGTTCCCGGTTCGGGGTAGGGTTAGGGTTAGGGTTAGCTCCCAGGAGGCTGCAGGCGCCGAACCCACAGCAGGGCAGTAGTCTCCGCGAAGGTCTGAGTTGAGGGCACAGGGGACGGTGCCGGTCAGGATCCATCTTTGGCTGCCAAGGCCATACACGTCGATCCCCCCTGGTCGAGGAGGCCTCTTGAATCCTCACGGACAGCTGCAGGCTGGCCTTGGAAACGACATGGGGAGATTCCAGCTTCCATGCCCAGTCCGCCGGCCCCGCATCTGGACTCCAGGCACGTGATGTGGTCAGACGTTGGCATTGGGTCCCATGGGGAGAGAGCCTTAGCTAGGGTTAGGGTTCGGGCCAGGGACGTCGCCATGGCCAAAGCGACTCCGGTCTCGAGATCTCCCTCGAGGGCTGAAGGGAGGGCCCGTGCCAGAAGGCGGCCCAATTGCAGGGTTAGGGATCGAGGCAGGCTTAGGTTTCGGTGGAGGGTCCCGGTTTGGGGTAGGGTTAGGGTTAGGGTTAGCACCCAGGAGGCTCCAGGCGCCGAACCCACAGCAGGGCAGTGGTCTCCGCGAAGGGCTGAGTTGAGGGCATAAGGGACGGTGCCGGTCAGGATCCGTCTTTGGCTGCCAAGGCCACACTCGTCGATCCGCCCTGGTCGAGGAGGCCTCCGGAATCCTCACGGGCAGCTGCAGCCGGGCCTGGGAAACGACATGGGGAGCTTCCAGCGTCCATGCCGTGTCCGTCTGCACCTCTTCTGGACCTCAGACGAGTGATGTTGTCAGACGTTGGAATTGAGTCCCCTTGGGGAGAGAGCGTTAGCTAGGGTTAGGGTTCGGTCCAGGGACGTCGCCAGGGCCGAAGCGACTCCAGTCTCGTGATCTCCCTTGAGGGCTGAAGTGAGGGCCCGTGCCCGAAGGCGGCTCAATTGCAGGGCTAATGGTCGAGGCAGGCTTAGGTTTCGGTGGAGGGTCCCGGATCGGGTTTGGGTTAGGGACAGGGTTAGCTCCCAGCAGGCTCCAGGCGCCGAAACCACAGCAGGGCAGTGGTCTCCGGAAGGGCTGCATTGAGTGCCCAAGGAACGGTGCCGGTCGGGATCCGTATTTGGCTGCCAAGGCCGCACACGTGAATCGGCCCTGGTCGAGGGGACCTCCGGAAACCTCTCGTGCTGCTGTAGCCGGGCCTGGGAAACGACATGGGGAGCTTCCAGCTTCCATGCCGGGTCAGTCTGCACCGCTTCTGGACCTCAGACGACTGATGTTGTGAGACGTTGGCATTGGGTCCCCATGGGGAGAGAGCCTTAGCTAGGGTTAGCGTTCGGGCCAGGGACGTCGCCAGGGCCGAAGCGACTCCAGTCTCGTGATCTCCCTTGAGGGCTGAAGTGAGGGCCCATGCCCGAAGGCGGCTCAACTGCAAGGTTAGGGATCGAGGCAGGCTTAGGTTTCGGTGGAGGTTCCCGGTTCGGGGTAGGGTTAGGGTTAGGGTTAGCTCCCAGGAGGCTGCAGGCGCCGAACCCACAGCAGGGCAGTAGTCTCCGCGAAGGTCTGAGTTGAGGGCACAGGGGACGGTGCCGGTCAGGATCCATCTTTGGCTGCCAAGGCCATACACGTCGATCCCCCCTGGTCGAGGAGGCCTCTTGAATCCTCACGGACAGCTGCAGGCTGGCCTTGGAAACGACATGGGGAGATTCCAGCTTCCATGCCCAGTCCGCCGGCCCCGCATCTGGACTCCAGGCACGTGATGTGGTCAGACGTTGGCGTTGGGTCCCATGGGGAGAGAGCCTTAGCTAGGGTTAGGGTTCGGGCCAGGGACGTCGCCATGGCCAAAGCGACTCCGGTCTCGAGATCTCCCTCGAGGGCTGAAGGGAGGGCCCGTGCCAGAAGGCGGCCCAATTGCAGGGTTAGGGATCGAGGCAGGCTTAGGTTTCGGTGGAGGGTCCCGGTTTGGGGTAGGGTTAGGGTTAGGGTTAGCACCCAGGAGGCTCCAGGCGCCGAACCCACAGCAGGGCAGTGGTCTCCGCGAAGGGCTGAGTTGAGGGCATAAGGGACGGTGCCGGTCAGGATCCGTCTTTGGCTGCCAAGGCCACACTCGTCGATCCGCCCTGGTCGAGGAGGCCTCCGGAATCCTCACGGGCAGCTGCAGCCGGGCCTGGGAAACGACATGGGGAGCTTCCAGCGTCCATGCCGTGTCCGTCTGCACCTCTTCTGGACCTCAGACGAGTGATGTTGTCAGACGTTGGAATTGAGTCCCCTTGGGGAGAGAGCGTTAGCTAGGGTTAGGGTTCGGTCCAGGGACGTCGCCAGGGCCGAAGCGACTCCAGTCTCGTGATCTCCCTTGAGGGCTGAAGTGAGGGCCCGTGCCCGAAGGCGGCTCAATTGCAGGGCTAATGGTCGAGGCAGGCTTAGGTTTCGGTGGAGGGTCCCGGATCGGGTTTGGGTTAGGGACAGGGTTAGCTCCCAGCAGGCTCCAGGCGCCGAAACCACAGCAGGGCAGTGGTCTCCGGGAAGGGCTGCATTGAGTGCCCAAGGAACGGTGCCGGTCGGGATCCGTATTTGGCTGCCAAGGCCGCACACGTGAATCGGTCCCTGGTCGAGGGGACCTCCGGAAACCTCTCGTGCTGCTGTAGCCGGGCCTGGGAAACGACATGGGGAGCTTCCAGCTTCCATGCCGGGTCAGTCTGCACCGCTTCTGGACCTCAGACGACTGATGTTGTGAGACGTTGGCATTGGGTCCCCATGGGGAGAGAGCCTTAGCTAGGGTTAGCGTTCGGGCCAGGGACGTCGCCAGGGCCGAAGCGACTCCAGTCTCGTGATCTCCCTTGAGGGCTGAAGTGAGGGCCCATGCCCGAAGGCGGCTCAACTGCAAGGTTAGGGATCGAGGCAGGCTTAGGTTTCGGTGGAGGTTCCCGGTTCGGGGTAGGGTTAGGGTTAGGGTTAGCTCCCAGGAGGCTGCAGGCGCCGAACCCACAGCAGGGCAGTAGTCTCCGCGAAGGTCTGAGTTGAGGGCACAGGGGACGGTGCCGGTCAGGATCCATCTTTGGCTGCCAAGGCCATACACGTCGATCCCCCCTGGTCGAGGAGGCCTCTTGAATCCTCACGGACAGCTGCAGGCTGGCCTTGGAAACGACATGGGGAGATTCCAGCTTCCATGCCCAGTCCGCCGGCCCCGCATCTGGACTCCAGGCACGTGATGTGGTCAGACGTTGGCGTTGGGTCCCATGGGGAGAGAGCCTTAGCTAGGGTTAGGGTTCGGGCCAGGGACGTCGCCATGGCCAAAGCGACTCCGGTCTCGAGATCTCCCTCGAGGGCTGAAGGGAGGGCCCGTGCCAGAAGGCGGCCCAATTGCAGGGTTAGGGATCGAGGCAGGCTTAGGTTTCGGTGGAGGGTCCCGGTTTGGGGTAGGGTTAGGGTTAGGGTTAGCACCCAGGAGGCTCCAGGCGCCGAACCCACAGCAGGGCAGTGGTCTCCGCGAAGGGCTGAGTTGAGGGCATAAGGGACGGTGCCGGTCAGGATCCGTCTTTGGCTGCCAAGGCCACACTCGTCGATCCGCCCTGGTCGAGGAGGCCTCCGGAATCCTCACGGGCAGCTGCAGCCGGGCCTGGGAAACGACATGGGGAGCTTCCAGCGTCCATGCCGTGTCCGTCTGCACCTCTTCTGGACCTCAGACGAGTGATGTTGTCAGACGTTGGAATTGAGTCCCCTTGGGGAGAGAGCGTTAGCTAGGGTTAGGGTTCGGTCCAGGGACGTCGCCAGGGCCGAAGCGACTCCAGTCTCGTGATCTCCCTTGAGGGCTGAAGTGAGGGCCCGTGCCCGAAGGCGGCTCAATTGCAGGGCTAATGGTCGAGGCAGGCTTAGGTTTCGGTGGAGGGTCCCGGATCGGGTTTGGGTTAGGGACAGGGTTAGCTCCCAGCAGGCTCCAGGCGCCGAAACCACAGCAGGGCAGTGGTCTCCGGGAAGGGCTGCATTGAGTGCCCAAGGAACGGTGCCGGTCGGGATCCGTATTTGGCTGCCAAGGCCGCACACGTGAATCGGCCCCTGGTCGAGGGGACCTCCGGAAACCTCTCGTGCTGCTGTAGCCGGGCCTGGGAAACGACATGGGGAGCTTCCAGCTTCCATGCCGGGTCAGTCTGCACCGCTTCTGGACCTCAGACGACTGATGTTGTGAGACGTTGGCATTGGGTCCCCATGGGGAGAGAGCCTTAGCTAGGGTTAGCGTTCGGGCCAGGGACGTCGCCAGGGCCGAAGCGACTCCAGTCTCGTGATCTCCCTTGAGGGCTGAAGTGAGGGCCCATGCCCGAAGGCGGCTCAACTGCAAGGTTAGGGATCGAGGCAGGCTTAGGTTTCGGTGGAGGTTCCCGGTTCGGGGTAGGGTTAGGGTTAGGGTTAGCTCCCAGGAGGCTGCAGGCGCCGAACCCACAGCAGGGCAGTAGTCTCCGCGAAGGTCTGAGTTGAGGGCACAGGGGACGGTGCCGGTCAGGATCCATCTTTGGCTGCCAAGGCCATACACGTCGATCCCCCCTGGTCGAGGAGGCCTCTTGAATCCTCACGGACAGCTGCAGGCTGGCCTTGGAAACGACATGGGGAGATTCCAGCTTCCATGCCCAGTCCGCCGGCCCGCATCTGGACTCCAGGCACGTGATGTGGTCAGACGTTGGCGTTGGGTCCCATGGGGAGAGAGCCTTAGCTAGGGTTAGGGTTCGGGCCAGGGACGTCGCCATGGCCAAAGCGACTCCGGTCTCGAGATCTCCCTCGAGGGCTGAAGGGAGGGCCCGTGCCAGAAGGCGGCCCAATTGCAGGGTTAGGGATCGAGGCAGGCTTAGGTTTCGGTGGAGGGTCCCGGTTTGGGGTAGGGTTAGGGTTAGGGTTAGCACCCAGGAGGCTCCAGGCGCCGAACCCACAGCAGGGCAGTGGTCTCCGCGAAGGGCTGAGTTGAGGGCATAAGGGACGGTGCCGGTCAGGATCCGTCTTTGGCTGCCAAGGCCACACTCGTCGATCCGCCCTGGTCGAGGAGGCCTCCGGAATCCTCACGGGCAGCTGCAGCCGGGCCTGGGAAACGACATGGGAGCTTCCAGCGTCCATGCCGTGTCCGTCTGCACCTCTTCTGGACCTCAGACGAGTGATGTTGTCAGACGTTGGAATTGAGTCCCCTTGGGGAGAGAGCGTTAGCTAGGGTTAGGGTTCGGTCCAGGGACGTCGCCAGGGCCGAAGCGACTCCAGTCTCGTGATCTCCCTTGAGGGCTGAAGTGAGGGCCCGTGCCCGAAGGCGGCTCAATTGCAGGGCTAATGGTCGAGGCAGGCTTAGGTTTCGGTGGAGGGTCCCGGATCGGGTTTGGGTTAGGGACAGGGTTAGCTCCCAGCAGGCTCCAGGCGCCGAAACCACAGCAGGGCAGTGGTCTCCGGGAAGGGCTGCATTGAGTGCCCAAGGAACGGTGCCGGTCGGGATCCGTATTTGGCTGCCAAGGCCGCACACGTGAATCGGTCCCTGGTCGAGGGGACCTCCGGAAACCTCTCGTGCTGCTGTAGCCGGGCCTGGGAAACGACATGGGGAGCTTCCAGCTTCCATGCCGGGTCAGTCTGCACCGCTTCTGGACCTCAGACGACTGATGTTGTGAGACGTTGGCATTGGGTCCCCATGGGGAGAGAGCCTTAGCTAGGGTTAGCGTTCGGGCCAGGGACGTCGCCAGGGCCGAAGCGACTCCAGTCTCGTGATCTCCCTTGAGGGCTGAAGTGAGGGCCCATGCCCGAAGGCGGCTCAACTGCAAGGTTAGGGATCGAGGCAGGCTTAGGTTTCGGTGGAGGTTCCCGGTTCGGGGTAGGGTTAGGGTTAGGGTTAGCTCCCAGGAGGCTGCAGGCGCCGAACCCACAGCAGGGCAGTAGTCTCCGCGAAGGTCTGAGTTGAGGGCACAGGGGACGGTGCCGGTCAGGATCCATCTTTGGCTGCCAAGGCCATACACGTCGATCCCCCCTGGTCGAGGAGGCCTCTTGAATCCTCACGGACAGCTGCAGGCTGGCCTTGGAAACGACATGGGGAGATTCCAGCTTCCATGCCCAGTCCGCCGGCCCCGCATCTGGACTCCAGGCACGTGATGTGGTCAGACGTTGGCGTTGGGTCCCATGGGGAGAGAGCCTTAGCTAGGGTTAGGGTTCGGGCCAGGGACGTCGCCATGGCCAAAGCGACTCCGGTCTCGAGATCTCCCTCGAGGGCTGAAGGGAGGGCCCGTGCCAGAAGGCGGCCCAATTGCAGGGTTAGGGATCGAGGCAGGCTTAGGTTTCGGTGGAGGGTCCCGGTTTGGGGTAGGGTTAGGGTTAGGGTTAGCACCCAGGAGGCTCCAGGCGCCGAACCCACAGCAGGGCAGTGGTCTCCGCGAAGGGCTGAGTTGAGGGCATAAGGGACGGTGCCGGTCAGGATCCGTCTTTGGCTGCCAAGGCCACACTCGTCGATCCGCCCTGGTCGAGGAGGCCTCCGGAATCCTCACGGGCAGCTGCAGCCGGGCCTGGGAAACGACATGGGGAGCTTCCAGCGTCCATGCCGTGTCCGTCTGCACCTCTTCTGGACCTCAGACGAGTGATGTTGTCAGACGTTGGAATTGAGTCCCCTTGGGGAGAGAGCGTTAGCTAGGGTTAGGGTTCGGTCCAGGGACGTCGCCAGGGCCGAAGCGACTCCAGTCTCGTGATCTCCCTTGAGGGCTGAAGTGAGGGCCCGTGCCCGAAGGCGGCTCAATTGCAGGGCTAATGGTCGAGGCAGGCTTAGGTTTCGGTGGAGGGTCCCGGATCGGGTTTGGGTTAGGGACAGGGTTAGCTCCCAGCAGGCTCCAGGCGCCGAAACCACAGCAGGGCAGTGGTCTCCGGGAAGGGCTGCATTGAGTGCCCAAGGAACGGTGCCGGTCGGGATCCGTATTTGGCTGCCAAGGCCGCACACGTGAATCGGTCCCTGGTCGAGGGGACCTCCGGAAACCTCTCGTGCTGCTGTAGCCGGGCCTGGGAAACGACATGGGGAGCTTCCAGCTTCCATGCCGGGTCAGTCTGCACCGCTTCTGGACCTCAGACGAGTGATGTTGTGAGACGTTGGCATTGGGTCCCCATGGGGAGAGAGCCTTAGCTAGGGTTAGCGTTCGGGCCAGGGACGTCGCCAGGGCCGAAGCGACTCCAGTCTCGTGATCTCCCTTGAGGGCTGAAGTGAGGGCCCATGCCCGAAGGCGGCTCAACTGCAAGGTTAGGGATCGAGGCAGGCTTAGGTTTCGGTGGAGGTTCCCGGTTCGGGGTAGGGTTAGGGTTAGGGTTAGCTCCCAGGAGGCTGCAGGCGCCGAACCCACAGCAGGGCAGTAGTCTCCGCGAAGGTCTGAGTTGAGGGCACAGGGGACGGTGCCGGTCAGGATCCATCTTTGGCTGCCAAGGCCATACACGTCGATCCCCCCTGGTCGAGGAGGCCTCTTGAATCCTCACGGACAGCTGCAGGCTGGCCTTGGAAACGACATGGGGAGATTCCAGCTTCCATGCCCAGTCCGCCGGCCCCGCATCTGGACTCCAGGCACGTGATGTGGTCAGACGTTGGCATTGGGTCCCATGGGGAGAGAGCCTTAGCTAGGGTTAGGGTTCGGGCCAGGGACGTCGCCATGGCCAAAGCGACTCCGGTCTCGAGATCTCCCTCGAGGGCTGAAGGGAGGGCCCGTGCCAGAAGGCGGCCCAATTGCAGGGTTAGGGATCGAGGCAGGCTTAGGTTTCGGTGGAGGGTCCCGGTTTGGGGTAGGGTTAGGGTTAGGGTTAGCACCCAGGAGGCTCCAGGCGCCGAACCCACAGCAGGGCAGTGGTCTCCGCGAAGGGCTGAGTTGAGGGCATAAGGGACGGTGCCGGTCAGGATCCGTCTTTGGCTGCCAAGGCCACACTCGTCGATCCGCCCTGGTCGAGGAGGCCTCCGGAATCCTCACGGGCAGCTGCAGCCGGGCCTGGGAAACGACATGGGGAGCTTCCAGCGTCCATGCCGTGTCCGTCTGCACCTCTTCTGGACCTCAGACGAGTGATGTTGTCAGACGTTGGAATTGAGTCCCCTTGGGGAGAGAGCGTTAGCTAGGGTTAGGGTTCGGTCCAGGGACGTCGCCAGGGCCGAAGCGACTCCAGTCTCGTGATCTCCCTTGAGGGCTGAAGTGAGGGCCCGTGCCCGAAGGCGGCTCAATTGCAGGGCTAATGGTCGAGGCAGGCTTAGGTTTCGGTGGAGGGTCCCGGATCGGGTTTGGGTTAGGGACAGGGTTAGCTCCCAGCAGGCTCCAGGCGCCGAAACCACAGCAGGGCAGTGGTCTCCGGGAAGGGCTGCATTGAGTGCCCAAGGAACGGTGCCGGTCGGGATCCGTATTTGGCTGCCAAGGCCGCACACGTGAATCGGTCCCTGGTCGAGGGGACCTCCGGAAACCTCTCGTGCTGCTGTAGCCGGGCCTGGGAAACGACATGGGAGCTTCCAGCTTCCATGCCGGGTCAGTCTGCACCGCTTCTGGACCTCAGACGACTGATGTTGTGAGACGTTGGCATTGGGTCCCCATGGGGAGAGAGCCTTAGCTAGGGTTAGCGTTCGGGCCAGGGACGTCGCCAGGGCCGAAGCGACTCCAGTCTCGTGATCTCCCTTGAGGGCTGAAGTGAGGGCCCATGCCCGAAGGCGGCTCAACTGCAAGGTTAGGGATCGAGGCAGGCTTAGGTTTCGGTGGAGGTTCCCGGTTCGGGGTAGGGTTAGGGTTAGGGTTAGCTCCCAGGAGGCTGCAGGCGCCGAACCCACAGCAGGGCAGTAGTCTCCGCGAAGGTCTGAGTTGAGGGCACAGGGGACGGTGCCGGTCAGGATCCATCTTTGGCTGCCAAGGCCATACACGTCGATCCCCCCTGGTCGAGGAGGCCTCTTGAATCCTCACGGACAGCTGCAGGCTGGCCTTGGAAACGACATGGGGAGATTCCAGCTTCCATGCCCAGTCCGCCGGCCCCGCATCTGGACTCCAGGCACGTGATGTGGTCAGACGTTGGCGTTGGGTCCCATGGGGAGAGAGCCTTAGCTAGGGTTAGGGTTCGGGCCAGGGACGTCGCCATGGCCAAAGCGACTCCGGTCTCGAGATCTCCCTCGAGGGCTGAAGGGAGGGCCCGTGCCAGAAGGCGGCCCAATTGCAGGGTTAGGGATCGAGGCAGGCTTAGGTTTCGGTGGAGGGTCCCGGTTTGGGGTAGGGTTAGGGTTAGGGTTAGCACCCAGGAGGCTCCAGGCGCCGAACCCACAGCAGGGCAGTGGTCTCCGCGAAGGGCTGAGTTGAGGGCATAAGGGACGGTGCCGGTCAGGATCCGTCTTTGGCTGCCAAGGCCACACTCGTCGATCCGCCCTGGTCGAGGAGGCCTCCGGAATCCTCACGGGCAGCTGCAGCCGGGCCTGGGAAACGACATGGGGAGCTTCCAGCGTCCATGCCGTGTCCGTCTGCACCTCTTCTGGACCTCAGACGAGTGATGTTGTCAGACGTTGGAATTGAGTCCCCTTGGGGAGAGAGCGTTAGCTAGGGTTAGGGTTCGGTCCAGGGACGTCGCCAGGGCCGAAGCGACTCCAGTCTCGTGATCTCCCTTGAGGGCTGAAGTGAGGGCCCGTGCCCGAAGGCGGCTCAATTGCAGGGCTAATGGTCGAGGCAGGCTTAGGTTTCGGTGGAGGGTCCCGGATCGGGTTTGGGTTAGGGACAGGGTTAGCTCCCAGCAGGCTCCAGGCGCCGAAACCACAGCAGGGCAGTGGTCTCCGGGAAGGGCTGCATTGAGTGCCCAAGGAACGGTGCCGGTCGGGATCCGTATTTGGCTGCCAAGGCCGCACACGTGAATCGGCCCCTGGTCGAGGGGACCTCCGGAAACCTCTCGTGCTGCTGTAGCCGGGCCTGGGAAACGACATGGGGAGCTTCCAGCTTCCATGCCGGGTCAGTCTGCACCGCTTCTGGACCTCAGACGACTGATGTTGTGAGACGTTGGCATTGGGTCCCCATGGGGAGAGAGCCTTAGCTAGGGTTAGCGTTCGGGCCAGGGACGTCGCCAGGGCCGAAGCGACTCCAGTCTCGTGATCTCCCTTGAGGGCTGAAGTGAGGGCCCATGCCCGAAGGCGGCTCAACTGCAAGGTTAGGGATCGAGGCAGGCTTAGGTTTCGGTGGAGGTTCCCGGTTCGGGGTAGGGTTAGGGTTAGGGTTAGCTCCCAGGAGGCTGCAGGCGCCGAACCCACAGCAGGGCAGTAGTCTCCGCGAAGGTCTGAGTTGAGGGCACAGGGGACGGTGCCGGTCAGGATCCATCTTTGGCTGCCAAGGCCATACACGTCGATCCCCCCTGGTCGAGGAGGCCTCTTGAATCCTCACGGACAGCTGCAGGCTGGCCTTGGAAACGACATGGGGAGATTCCAGCTTCCATGCCCAGTCCGCCGGCCCGCATCTGGACTCCAGGCACGTGATGTGGTCAGACGTTGGCATTGGGTCCCATGGGGAGAGAGCCTTAGCTAGGGTTAGGGTTCGGGCCAGGGACGTCGCCATGGCCAAAGCGACTCCGGTCTCGAGATCTCCCTCGAGGGCTGAAGGGAGGGCCCGTGCCAGAAGGCGGCCCAATTGCAGGGTTAGGGATCGAGGCAGGCTTAGGTTTCGGTGGAGGGTCCCGGTTTGGGGTAGGGTTAGGGTTAGGGTTAGCACCCAGGAGGCTCCAGGCGCCGAACCCACAGCAGGGCAGTGGTCTCCGCGAAGGGCTGAGTTGAGGGCATAAGGGACGGTGCCGGTCAGGATCCGTCTTTGGCTGCCAAGGCCACACTCGTCGATCCGCCCTGGTCGAGGAGGCCTCCGGAATCCTCACGGGCAGCTGCAGCCGGGCCTGGGAAACGACATGGGGAGCTTCCAGCGTCCATGCCGTGTCCGTCTGCACCTCTTCTGGACCTCAGACGAGTGATGTTGTCAGACGTTGGAATTGAGTCCCCTTGGGGAGAGAGCGTTAGCTAGGGTTAGGGTTCGGTCCAGGGACGTCGCCAGGGCCGAAGCGACTCCAGTCTCGTGATCTCCCTTGAGGGCTGAAGTGAGGGCCCGTGCCCGAAGGCGGCTCAATTGCAGGGCTAATGGTCGAGGCAGGCTTAGGTTTCGGTGGAGGGTCCCGGATCGGGTTTGGGTTAGGGACAGGGTTAGCTCCCAGCAGGCTCCAGGCGCCGAAACCACAGCAGGGCAGTGGTCTCCGGGAAGGGCTGCATTGAGTGCCCAAGGAACGGTGCCGGTCGGGATCCGTATTTGGCTGCCAAGGCCGCACACGTGAATCGGTCCCTGGTCGAGGGGACCTCCGGAAACCTCTCGTGCTGCTGTAGCCGGGCCTGGGAAACGACATGGGGAGCTTCCAGCTTCCATGCCGGGTCAGTCTGCACCGCTTCTGGACCTCAGACGAGTGATGTTGTGAGACGTTGGCATTGGGTCCCCATGGGGAGAGAGCCTTAGCTAGGGTTAGCGTTCGGGCCAGGGACGTCGCCAGGGCCGAAGCGACTCCAGTCTCGTGATCTCCCTTGAGGGCTGAAGTGAGGGCCCATGCCCGAAGGCGGCTCAACTGCAAGGTTAGGGATCGAGGCAGGCTTAGGTTTCGGTGGATGTTCCCGGTTCGGGGTAGGGTTAGGGTTAGGGTTAGCTCCCAGGAGGCTGCAGGCGCCGAACCCACAGCAGGGCAGTAGTCTCCGCGAAGGTCTGAGTTGAGGGCACAGGGGACGGTGCCGGTCAGGATCCATCTTTGGCTGCCAAGGCCATACACGTCGATCCCCCCTGGTCGAGGAGGCCTCTTGAATCCTCACGGACAGCTGCAGGCTGGCCTTGGAAACGACATGGGGAGATTCCAGCTTCCATGCCCAGTCCGCCGGCCCCGCATCTGGACTCCAGGCACGTGATGTGGTCAGACGTTGGCGTTGGGTCCCATGGGGAGAGAGCCTTAGCTAGGGTTAGGGTTCGGGCCAGGGACGTCGCCATGGCCAAAGCGACTCCGGTCTCGAGATCTCCCTCGAGGGCTGAAGGGAGGGCCCGTGCCAGAAGGCGGCCCAATTGCAGGGTTAGGGATCGAGGCAGGCTTAGGTTTCGGTGGAGGGTCCCGGTTTGGGGTAGGGTTAGGGTTAGGGTTAGCACCCAGGAGGCTCCAGGCGCCGAACCCACAGCAGGGCAGTGGTCTCCGCGAAGGGCTGAGTTGAGGGCATAAGGGACGGTGCCGGTCAGGATCCGTCTTTGGCTGCCAAGGCCACACTCGTCGATCCGCCCTGGTCGAGGAGGCCTCCGGAATCCTCACGGGCAGCTGCAGCAGGGCCTGGGAAACGACATGGGGAGCTTCCAGCGTCCATGCCGTGTCCGTCTGCACCTCTTCTGGACCTCAGACGAGTGATGTTGTCAGACGTTGGAATTGAGTCCCCTTGGGGAGAGAGCGTTAGCTAGGGTTAGGGTTCGGTCCAGGGACGTCGCCAGGGCCGAAGCGACTCCAGTCTCGTGATCTCCCTTGAGGGCTGAAGTGAGGGCCCGTGCCCGAAGGCGGCTCAATTGCAGGGCTAATGGTCGAGGCAGGCTTAGGTTTCGGTGGAGGGTCCCGGATCGGGTTTGGGTTAGGGACAGGGTTAGCTCCCAGCAGGCTCCAGGCGCCGAAACCACAGCAGGGCAGTGGTCTCCGGGAAGGGCTGCATTGAGTGCCCAAGGAACGGTGCCGGTCGGGATCCGTATTTGGCTGCCAAGGCCGCACACGTGAATCGGCCCCTGGTCGAGGGGACCTCCGGAAACCTCTCGTGCTGCTGTAGCCGGGCCTGGGAAACGACATGGGGAGCTTCCAGCTTCCATGCCGGGTCAGTCTGCACCGCTTCTGGACCTCAGACGACTGATGTTGTGAGACGTTGGCATTGGGTCCCCATGGGGAGAGAGCCTTAGCTAGGGTTAGCGTTCGGGCCAGGGACGTCGCCAGGGCCGAAGCGACTCCAGTATCATGATCTCCCTTGAGGGCTGAAGTGAGGGCCCATGCCCGAAGGCGGCTCAACTGCAAGGTTAGGGATCGAGGCAGGCTTAGGTTTCGGTGGAGGTTCCCGGTTCGGGGTAGGGTTAGGGTTAGGGTTAGCTCCCAGGAGGCTGCAGGCGCCGAACCCACAGCAGGGCAGTAGTCTCCGCGAAGGTCTGAGTTGAGGGCACAGGGGACGGTGCCGGTCAGGATCCATCTTTGGCTGCCAAGGCCATACACGTCGATCCCCCCTGGTCGAGGAGGCCTCTTGAATCCTCACGGACAGCTGCAGGCTGGCCTTGGAAACGACATGGGGAGATTCCAGCTTCCATGCCCAGTCCGCCGGCCCCGCATCTGGACTCCAGGCACGTGATGTGGTCAGACGTTGGCATTGGGTCCCATGGGGAGAGAGCCTTAGCTAGGGTTAGGGTTCGGGCCAGGGACGTCGCCATGGCCAAAGCGACTCCGGTCTCGAGATCTCCCTCGAGGGCTGAAGGGAGGGCCCGTGCCAGAAGGCGGCACAATTGCAGGGTTAGGGATCGAGGCAGGCTTAGGTTTCGGTGGAGGGTCCCGGTTTGGGGTAGGGTTAGGGTTAGGGTTAGCACCCAGGAGGCTCCAGGCGCCGAACCCACAGCAGGGCAGTGGTCTCCGCGAAGGGCTGAGTTGAGGGCATAAGGGACGGTGCCGGTCTGGATCCGTCTTTGGCTGCCAAGGCCACACTCGTCGATCCGCCCTGGTCGAGGAGGCCTCCGGAATCCTCACGGGCAGCTGCAGCCGGGCCTGGGAAACGACATGGGGAGCTTCCAGCGTCCATGCCGTGTCCGTCTGCACCTCTTCTGGACCTCAGACGAGTGATGTTGTCAGACGTTGGAATTGAGTCCCCTTGGGGAGAGAGCGTTAGCTAGGGTTAGGGTTCGGTCCAGGGACGTCGCCAGGGCCGAAGCGACTCCAGTCTCGTGATCTCCCTTGAGGGCTGAAGTGAGGGCCCGTGCCCGTAGGCGGCTCAATTGCAGGGCTAATGGTCGAGGCAGGCTTAGGTTTCGGTGGAGGGTCCCGGATCGGGTTTGGGTTAGGGACAGGGTTAGCTCCCAGCTGGCTCCAGGCGCCGAAACCACAGCAGGGCAGTGGTCTCCGGGAAGGGCTGCATTGAGTGCCCAAGGAACGGTGCCGGTCGGCATCCGTATTTGGCTGCCAAGGCCGCACACGTGAATCGGTCCCTGGTCGAGGGGACCTCCGGAAACCTCTCGTGCTGCTGTAGCCGGGCCTGGGAAACGACATGGGGAGCTTCCAGCTTCCATGCCGGGTCAGTCTGCACCGCTTCTGGACCTCAGACGACTGATGTTGTGAGACGTTGGCATTGGGTCCCCATGGGGAGAGAGCCTTAGCTAGGGTTAGCGTTCGGGCCAGGGACGTCGCCAGGGCCGAAGCGACTCCAGTCTCGTGATCTCCCTTGAGGGCTGAAGTGAGGGCCCATGCCCGAAGGCGGCTCAACTGCAAGGTTAGGGATCGAGGCAGGCTTAGGTTTCGGTGGAGGTTCCCGGTTCGGGGTAGGGTTAGGGTTAGGGTTAGCTCCCAGGAGGCTGCAGGCGCCGAACCCACAGCAGGGCAGTAGTCTCCGCGAAGGTCTGAGTTGAGGGCACAGGGGACGGTGCCGGTCAGGATCCATCTTTGGCTTCCAAGGCCATACACGTCGATCCCCCCTGGTCGAGAAGGCCTCTTGAAACCTCACGGACAGCTGCAGGCTGGCCTTGGAAACGACATGGGGAGATTCCAGCTTCCATGCCCAGTCCGCCGGCCCCGCATCTGGACTCCAGGCACGTGATGTGGTAAGACGTTGGCGTTGGGTCCCATGGGGAGAGAGCCTTAGCTAGGGTTAGGGTTCGGGCCAGGGACGTCGCCATGGCCAAAGCGACTCCGGTCTCGAGATCTCCCTCGAGGGCTGAAGGGAGGGCCCGTGCCAGAAGGCGGCCCAATTGCAGGGTTAGGGATCGAGGCAGGCTTAGGTTTCGGTGGAGGGTCCCGGTTTGGGGTAGGGTTAGGGTTAGGGTTAGCACCCAGGAGGCTCCAGGCGCCGAACCCACAGCAGGGCAGTGGTCTCCGCGAAGGGCTGAGTTGAGGGCATAAGGGACGGTGCCGGTCAGGATCCGTCTTTGGCTGCCAAGGCGACACTCGTCGATCCGCCCTGGTCGAGGAGGCCTCCGGAATCCTCACGGGCAGCTGCAGCCGGGCCTGGGAAACGACATGGGGAGCTTCCAGCGTCCATGCCGTGTCCGTCTGCACCTCTTCTGGACCTCAGACGAGTGATGTTGTCAGACGTTGGAATTGAGTCCCCTTGGGGAGAGAGCGTTAGCTAGGGTTAGGGTTCGGTCCAGGGACGTCGCCAGGGCCGAAGCGACTCCAGTCTCGTGATCTCCCTTGAGGGCTGAAGTGAGGGCCCGTGCCCGTAGGCGGCTCAATTGCAGGGCTAATGGTCGAGGCAGGCTTAGGTTTCGGTGGAGGGTCCCGGATCGGGTTTGGGTTAGGGACAGGGTTAGCTCCCAGCAGGCTCCAGGCGCCGAAACCACAGCAGGGCAGTGGTCTCCGGGAAGGGCTGCATTGAGTGCCCAAGGAACGGTGCCGGTCGGCATCCGTATTTGGCTGCCAAGGCCGCACACGTGAATCGGTCCCTGGTCGAGGGGACCTCCGGAAACCTCTCGTGCTGCTGTAGCCGGGCCTGGGAAACGACATGGGGAGCTTCCAGCTTCCATGCCGGGTCAGTCTGCACCGCTTCTGGACCTCAGACGAGTGATGTTGTGAGACGTTGGCATTGGGTCCCCATGGGGAGAGAGCCTTAGCTAGGGTTAGCGTTCGGGCCAGGGACGTCGCCAGGGCCGAAGCGACTCCAGTCTCGTGATCTCCCTTGAGGGCTGAAGTGAGGGCCCATGCCCGAAGGCGGCTCAACTGCAAGGTTAGGGATCGAGGCAGGCTTAGGTTTCGGTGGAGGTTCCCGGTTCGGGGTAGGGTTAGGGTTAGGGTTAGCTCCCAGGAGGCTGCAGGCGCCGAACCCACAGCAGGGCAGTAGTCTCCGCGAAGGTCTGAGTTGAGGGCACAGGGGACGGTGCCGGTCAGGATCCATCTTTGGCTGCCAAGGCCATACACGTCGATCCCCCCTGGTCGAGGAGGCCTCTTGAAACCTCACGGACAGCTGCAGGCTGGCCTTGGAAACGACATGGGGAGATTCCAGCTTCCATGCCCAGTCCGCCGGCCCCGCATCTGGACTCCAGGCACGTGATGTGGTCAGACGTTGGCGTTGGGTCCCATGGGGAGAGAGCCTTAGCTAGGGTTAGGGTTCGGGCCAGGGACGTCGCCATGGCCAAAGCGACTCCGGTCTCGAGATCTCCCTCGAGGGCTGAAGGGAGGGCCCGTGCCAGAAGGCGGCCCAATTGCAGGGTTAGGGATCGAGGCAGGCTTAGGTTTCGGTGGAGGGTCCCGGTTTGGGGTAGGGTTAGGGTTAGGGTTAGCACCCAGGAGGCTCCAGGCGCCGAACCCACAGCAGGGCAGTGGTCTCCGCGAAGGGCTGAGTTGAGGGCATAAGGGACGGTGCCGGTCAGGATCCGTCTTTGGCTGCCAAGGCCACACTCGTCGATCCGCCCTGGTCGAGGAGGCCTGGGGAATCCTCACGGGCAGCTGCAGCCGGGCCTGGGAAATGATATAGGGAGCTTCCAGCGTCCATGCCGTGTCCGTCTGCACCTCTTCTGGACCTCAGACGAGTGATGTTGTCAGACGTTGGAATTGAGTCCCCTTGGGGAGAGAGCGTTAACTAGGGTTAGGGTTCGGTCCAGGGACGTCGCCAGGGCCGAAGCGACTCCGGTCTCGAGATCTCCCTCGAGGGCTGAAGGGAGGGCCCGTGCCAGAAGGCGGCTCAATTGCAGGGTTATGGATCGAGGCAGGCTTAGGTTTCGGTGGAGGGTCCCGGTTCGGGTTGGGTTAGGGTTAGGGTTAGCACCCAGGAGGCTCCAGGCGCCGAACCCACAGCAGGGCAGTGGTCTCCGCGAAGGGCTGCAGTTGAGTGCACAAGGAACGGTGCCGGTCAGGATCCGTCTTTGGCTGCCAAGGCCACACTCGTCGAATCCGCCCTGGTCGAGGAGGCCTCCGGAATCCTCACGTGCAGCTGCAGCCGGGCCTGGGAAACGACATGGGGAGCTTCCAGCGTCCATGCCGTGTCCGTCTGCACCTCTTCTGGACCTCAGACGAGTGATGTTGTCAGACGTTGGAATTGGGTCCCCTTGGGGAGAGAGCGTTAGCTAGGGTTAGGGTTCGGTCCAGGGACGTCGCCAGGGCCGAAGCGACTCCAGTCTCGTGATCTCCCTTGAGGGCTGAAGTGAGGGCCCGTGCCCGAAGGCAGCTCAATTGCAAGGTTAATGGTCGAGGCAGGCTTAGGTTTCGGTGGAGAGTCCCGGATCGGGTTTGGGTTAGGGACAGGGTTAGCTCCCAGCAGGCTCCAGGCACCGAAACCACAGCAGGGCAGTAGTCTCCGCGAAGGTCTGAGTTGAGGGCACAGGGGACGGTGCCGGTCAGGATCCATCTTTGGCTGCCAAGGCCATACACGTCGATCCCCCCTGGTCGAGGAGGCCTCTTGAATCCTCACGGACAGCTGCAGGCTGGCCTTGGAAACGACATGGGGAGATTCCAGCTTCCATGCCCAGTCCGCCGGCCCCGCATCTGGACTCCAGGCACGTGATGTGGTCAGACGTTGGCATTGGGTCCCATGGGGAGAGAGCCTTAGCTAGGGTTAGGGTTCGGGCCAGGGACGTCGCCATGGCCAAAGCGACTCCGGTCTTGAGATCTCCCTCGAGGGCTGAAGGGAGGGCCCGTGCCAGAAGGCGGCCCAATTGCAGGGTTAGGGATCGAGGCAGGCTTAGGTTTCGGTGGAGGGTCCCGGTTTGGGGTAGGGTTAGGGTTAGGGTTAGCACCCAGGAGGCTCCAGGCGCCGAACCCACAGCAGGGCAGTGGTCTCCGCGAAGGGCTGAGTTGAGGGCATAAGGGACGGTGCCGGTCAGGATCCGTCTTTGGCTGCCAAGGCCACACTCGTCGATCCGCCCTGGTCGAGGAGGCCTCCGGAACCTCACGGGCAGCTGCAGCCGGGCCTGGGAAACGACATGGGGAGCTTCCAGCGTCCATGCCGTGTCCGTCTGCACCTCTTCTGGACCTCAGACGAGTGATGTTGTCAGACGTTGGAATTGAGTCCCCTTGGGGAGAGAGCGTTAGCTAGGGTTAGGGTTCGGTCCAGGGACGTCGCCAGGGCCGAAGCGACTCCAGTCTCGTGATCTCCCTTGAGGGCTGAAGTGAGGGCCCGTGCCCGAAGGCGGCTCAATTGCAGGGCTAATGGTCGAGGCAGGCTTAGGTTTCGGTGGAGGGTCCCGGATCGGGTTTGGGTTAGGGACAGGGTTAGCTCCCAGCAGGCTCCAGGCGCCGAAACCACAGCAGGGCAGTGGTCTCCGGGAAGGGCTGCATTGAGTGCCCAAGGAACGGTGCCGGTCGGGATCCGTATTTGGCTGCCAAGGCCGCACACGTGAATCGGCCCCTGGTCGAGGGGACCTCCGGAAACCTCTCGTGCTGCTGTAGCCGGGCCTGGGAAACGACATGGGGAGCTTCCAGCTTCCATGCCGGGTCAGTCTGCACCGCTTCTGGACCTCAGACGAGTGATGTTGTGAGACGTTGGCATTGGGTCCCCATGGGGAGAGAGCCTTACCTAGGGTTAGCGTTCGGGCCAGGGACGTCGCCAGGGCCGGAACGGCTCCAGTCTCGTGATCTCCCTTGAGGGCTGAAGTGAGGGCCCATGCCCGAAGGCGGCTCAACTGCAAGGTCAGGGATCGAGGCAGGCTTAGGTTTCGGTGGAGGTTCCCGGTTCGGGGTAGGGTTAGGGTTAGGGTTAGCTCCCAGGAGGCTGCAGGCGCCGAACCCACAGCAGGGCAGTAGTCTCCGCGAAGGTCTGAGTTGAGGGCACAGGGGACGGTGCCGGTCAGGATCCATCTTTGGCTGCCAAGGCCATACACGTCGATCCCCCCTGGTCGAGGAGGCCTCTTGAATCCTCACGGACAGCTGCAGGCTGGCCTTGGAAACGACATGGGGAGATTCCAGCTTCCATGCCCAGTCCGCCGGCCCCGCATCTGGACTCCAGGCACGTGATGTTGTCAGACGTTGGCATTGGGTCCCATGGGGAGAGAGCCTTAACTAGGGTTAGGGTTCGGGCCAGGGACGTCGCCATGGCCAAAGGACTCCGGTCTCGAGATCTCCCTCGAGGAATGGAAGAAATTCAATTTGGGTGAAAGTAAGGGGAGAACACACAAGTCAGTGAAAAGCCATCCCATGTCCAACTTTTGGAGGAATTAATACAGATACAATGTCCATATTACCCAAAGCTATCTAGAGATTCAGTGCAATCTCTATCAAGACTCCGATGCAATATTTATGCAATTATAAAATCATATCCTAAAATTTATTTGGAACCACAAAAAGACGCCATGGAGCCAACACAAGAAACAATAAATCAGGGGCATCCCCCTTCTTGATTTCAAGTGTCATTCTAACACAAAGAAATCAGTTATGTCACTGGCATAAGCACACACACAAGACAATGGAACAGAAATTGAGAGCCCAAACTAAACCCATGCATCACCGTCACCTAGTATTCGACAAGGGAGTCAATAAGACACAGTGGAGGAGAGTAGTCTTTTGAATAACTGGTGCTGGGAAAATTGGATATTCACAAGTATAAGAACAAAGTTTAGCACCGTATAATACACCACTCCCGAGAGAGTGAAAGGAAGAAATAGAGAGAGATGTGGTTAGAGAGAAACAGAGACAAAGAGGAAGTACAAGAAGGAAAGTAGAGACCTGGTCCAGTAGGTGGACACGGTTAGATGGGCCAGGGGAGAGGGGATGTGGGAAGTGGCTCTGAGTGCTGGGGCAGAAAGGGCTTCTATCATGGGCATCAGAGTTCCATGGCCCCAAGACTCCAACATCCCTGGGTCCAAGTTCTGCAGAGGCCATTGGAATTGAAAAGATGGGTAGCCCTCATTTCTTCTGGAATTGTGAGGTTCAGCCTCACGTTCTGTCCTGGGGAGGGATGTCTTGAGGGAGAACGTGCTGCTCTTTGGCAGGTAAACTCCATAGCCTGCCCTGTGGGGAGGTGTCCCAGGGCCATCTCCCTCACTGCCCCAGGCTCTGTTGGATTTCCCCCCTCCCCCACCAGCTGGCCTTCCTCAAGTTCTGAACCCAGGCATCAGGCATTGGGTTGCCACCAGGTCCTCCAGTCTGGACCTGGCAGAGGTGGATTAGTAATATTGGTAAAAAAAAAAAAAAAAAAAAAAAAAAAATATATATATATATATATATATATATATATATATATATATATATATATATTTGACAATAAGGTACACATCCTCCCTCTGGGACTAGCGGTGTGCATCCAAATCATAGGTTGCTATCCTCCTCTCCACAACCAATCTGAGGAATCCAGAAGGTCGGTGGACCCTTTCAAACACCCTAGTCTTCTCTTACATGAAATTAAAAGACATTTTCTTGACCCAGCTTTCTTTTAATTCTGAAGAGAGGGCAATTAGTAACTGAAGGCATAATAGTCCTATAGGAAATTGACCTATATGACGGATGCACATGATTTCATCCATCCGTATCCCTAAAGCACATTTCATTGGAAATATTAGCCAAGGATACACACTGTACATTCACAACAGATGTGTAGCTCCCTGTAAGTTGCATTCTGGCGTTGTCACCTATGTGTCATCCAAGATATTTTTCGTGACTTTTCAGATAAGCTTTCAACACCAAGAAGGTGATGTTAGAGAATCTGGTATGAATGGAAATTCGCAGATTCTAAATGAGGAATGATTTTTCATTCTTAATGTTTCTTTTTTTGAGAGAACCCGAGCTGGGGAGGGGATAGAGTGGGAGACACTGAATATGAGGCTGGCTCGAGGTTCTGAGCTCTCAGGACAGAGCCTGATGCGGGGCTCAAACTCATGGACTGCAAAATCCTGACTTGACTCAAAGTCGGACGCTTAACAGACTAAGCCACCCAAGTGCCCCAGGAAGGATAGTTTAGTGGCAAAGAAGAAGAAATTAAAGAGAGTGTAAAGGATGTCTATTTTTAATTGAAATATTGTTCACACTTTTGTTGTGTTAGTTTTAGGCCTACATGGTAGTCATTCCATATGTCTATACATTATGTTGTACTCCACCACAAGTGTAGCTATCCTGTGAAAGCATGCAACAATATTGTTACAGGATTGACTCCATTCCATTGGCTGTCCCTTGTATCCCTAGGACTCATTCACTCCATAGCTGGACTCCGGTATCACTCTCTCTAAGGTGTCCGTTCTTTATCTAACCTAAGTATTTTGGTGGTAAACAAAATCACCTCTTGTTCAGCATGTGCAAATCGGTGGTCTATTTTTCTGTGAATATTGCTTCATACATTACAAATGATGTCGTGACGTTAATAAATTCGGTTTCATTCTTCACTCACAAGAAAGAGAAGGAAAAGATTTTGTGTCCCAGGCCCTGTTTCTAAAACCTTCCCAACGAGGAGAACAGGCTTAGTTGCCCAGAGCACCTTCGGTCTCTCAGCTGAGCAACCGGGGCCTTCCACATTGAAGGAATTCCCATGGTGGCCAGCAGAGAGAGCTCAAGAACCACAGACCCCCGAGGGGCGGGTTCCTCTGCTGGGCAGTGATAGCCAGCAGAGGGCGCACCATCTGCTTTTCTGACCCAGGGCACCTCAGAGCAGGAAGGGCTTCGATTGCTCTCAGAAGACTCAGGCCTCTGCTGGTGCCTCAGTACAGAGAGCAGAGCTGCATTTCCAGCAGGTTCTGCCACCCGCCCCAGGGGAGACCTTGGGAGCTTAGCAGCAACGTGGCATCTCCTGAGTCGCCAGAGAGAAGCTGCCTTGTTGTACTGAGTGCTGAGGAGGGGGCGCCGGGTGGCTTCCCTGGTCAAGCTGGTTGCTGAGCTGCACAGGCCTTTGCATTTTCTGGGCTGTTCCCGTGTGTCATGCCACCCCTTCCCGGACAGTTTTTGAACAAGACGTATTTTACTAAAGGACTTGTGGATGGCGGGGTCCCACGACATCACCTCATAGATGCAGTCGATGGTTGGTTCCAGATCCAGGCTTGTTTCCGGGAAGGAACCCTAACAGAAATTCAGGAGCTCGGGAGCTGCATTCAATTAGGACGTGGATCCATGAAATGCTCGTCTCACGACCTTCTACAAGAATGAGCTGGGACCCATGTTCCGAGTCCTGCTGGAACCAGCGACCAAGGTAAGGGCACAAACTGTCCCACACATCATACATGCTTTTTTAAAAATTTCATGGTTATTTTTCCAACCTAGTGAAGTGATTGAACACTACAGAAATCCCGGTAGGTAAGTCTCATTCACCTTATGTTATCTTTTCATTTAAATTCCACTGAGTGAAGACACAGTGTAATATTAGTTTCAGGGGTCCAATATAGAGCAAGACTTCCACACGTCACCAGGTGCTCATCCCAGGTGCACTTCTTAATCCCCATCAGCTGCTTCACCCATTCCCTCACCTCGCTGTGGAACTCCTCAGTTTGTTTCCTAGTTAAGAGTCCGTTTGTCTCCTCCCCCCGCCCCTTTGTTTTGTTTTCTTGCCATGGGGTAGTGAAATCATTGGGTGTGTGTCTTTCTCCGACAGGCTTATTTCGCCCAGCATAACATTCTCTCTCTCCATCCACCTCGTGGCAAATGGCAAGATTTCATGTTTTTACGGCTAAATAATATTACGTTCCATAGACCACATCTCCATTTATTCATCCGTTGATGGGTGCTTGGATAGTTTCTGTCATCTGGCTGTTGTAGAAAATGCTGCTGTAAACATCACGGTGCATGTATCCCTTTGAAGATTTTGTATTCTTTGTGGAAATACCTTGTAGTGAAGTTGCTGGATTGTAAGTACTTCTATTTCCAGTTTTGTTGTGTTTTTTGACATCTCCATGTGGTTTTCCAGAGTGGCTGCACCAGTTTGCATTCCTACCCACAGTGCAAGAGGCTTATTCTTTCCCCACATCCTTGGCAACACCTGCTGTGTCATCCTTCATTGACTTTAGTCATTGTGACAGATGTGATGTGTTCTCTCATTGTCCTTTTGAATTCTATTTCCCTGAAGATCAGTATTGTTGAGCATCTTTTCATGGGTCTCTTGGCCATGTATATGTCTTCCTTCGGGAAATGTCCACTCGTGTGTTCTGCCCATTTTTAATGAGATTTCTCATGTTTTGGGTGCTGTATAACTGTATATATTTTGGACACTAACCCTTTATCCGATGTCGTTTGCAAATATCATTCTGTTGATGTTTTCGTTTTGTTGATTATTTCCTTGGTGACGGAAGGTTTTAATTTTTATAAAGTCTCATTATTTTTGCTTGCGTTTCCCTTACCTCTAGAGATATATCTACAAAGGCGTTGGTACAGGCAATGTCAAGTAAGATACTACCCGTGTCATCCTCTGGGATTTTTATGGTTTCAGGTTTCACATATAGGTCTTTGTCCATGTTGGATTTATTTTTGTGTATGTTGTAAGAAAGTGGTCCGTTGTTTTTGTTTTGTTTTGCAGATTGCTGTCTAGTTTTTCCAAAACCCTATGTTGAGGAGCCTTTTTTTAATTTATGTATTTATTTTTGAGAGAGAGAGCGAGCGAGCATGCAGAAGAGGGGCAGAGAGATACGGAGAGAGAGAATCCCACGCATGCTCTGCACTGCCCTGAGATCATGACCTGAGCTGAACCCACCATCACACGCTTTCGTGACTGGGCCACCCATGTGTCCCAAGACCATGTTTTTTTTCCATTGGATGTTCTTTCCTGCTTTGTTGAGAATTAATTGACCATAGAGGTGTGAGTTTATTTCTGGGCGTCCATGCTACTGATCTATGCGTATGAGTTTGTTGTTGTTGTTATTTTTTGTTGTTGTTTCGTCAGTACTGTTCAGTACCGACATATTGATCATACTGTTCTGATCAGTATAGCTTTGTAATATAACCTAAAGTCTGGAATTGTGATGTCTCCAGCTTTGCTTTTCTTCTACAAGTTTGTGTTGGCTGTTTGGGGACTTTGTCATTCCATACAAATTTTGAGATGATTTGTTCTTGTGCTATGACAAATGTTTTTGTTAGTGTGATATCCCTATCACACTTCATTTCAGCATATGTGTAGATTGCTTTCAGGAGTGTAGACATTTTAACAGTATTTTGTGCTTCCCATCCATGAACATGAAATGTATGTCCCTTTCTTTGTGTCCTCTTCCATTTATTTCATCAGTGTTTCATCGCCTTTATAGTACAGGTCTTTCACCTCTTTGGTTAGGTTTATTCCTGGTTTCTTGTGGTATTTGTGAGCCTGTCAATGGGATGGATCCCTTCCTTTCTCTCTGTGTTAATTCATGATTTGTGTTAGAAATTCAATACATCTATGTTCCTTGATTTCTGTAGATTGTGACCTGTCGAATTCATATATCGATTCTAGCCCTTTTTAAGGGAGCCTTTCATGTTTTTTATAGAACCTATCATGTCAGTTCCAAACAGCGAAAGTGCTACTTCTTCCTTGCCGATTTGGATGCCTCTTATTTCTTTTTGTTGTCGGGGTGCTGTGGTTAGGGTTTCCCGTACTATGTGGGATAACAGTGGTGAGAGGGGTCATTCCTATCTTGTCCCTGACTTTGGAAGAAAAACTTTCAATTTTTACCCATGGAGGATGAGATGAGCTGTGGGTTTTTCATAGACGACCTTTCTTATGTGCAGGTAGGTTGAGTCTCCATGTACTTTGCTGAGGGTTTTTATCATGAATGGATGTGACATTTTATCCAATAGTTTTCCTGCATCTGTTGAAAGCATCCTATTGTTCTTACCCTTTCTTCTATTACTGTGGTGCAGCATGTGGATTGATATGTGAATGTGGAACCACGCTTGCAGCCCAGGAATATATCCCACTTGATTATGGTAAATGATGCTATCCATGTATTGTTGACTTTCATTTGAAGGTAGTTTAATGAGAATTTCGGCATACATAGTCATCAGGCTATTGCTCTGCAGTTTTATTTAAAATTTTTTCAACATCTTTTTCAATGCTTCTTTCCTTCCTTAGATAGCGTACATAAAAGTGAGGGAGGGGCAGAGAGACAGGGAGAGAGAGAATCCTGGCCATGCCCCACACTGTCATGGCAGGGCCCAACGTGGGACTCGAACCCACGTACCGCAAGATAATGTCCTCATCCAAAATGAAGAGTTGGACAGTAAACCGACCGACCCACACAGGCGCCGCTGCAGTGTTCGGTTTTCGTGGAGGCTTCATCTCGTTTTGGTATCAGGGTAATGATGGCCTCATACGATGAATTGGTCAGTTTTCCTTCTTTTTTTACTTTTTGTAATAATTCGAGGAGAATACATATTACCTCTTCCTTGAATGGATGGTAGAATTCATCAATGAAGCCATCTGGCCATGAACTCTTGTGTTGGGGGGAGATTTTTTTAATTACTGATGGGGTATCTTTCTGTGTTCAGGTTTTAGGTATCTTCCTGTTTCAGTGTTGGTAGTGTGTGTGTTCCCAGGAATTTGTCCATTTTTCTCTGAGTGTCCAATTTGTTGCATAGAGTTGTTCATAATATTATCTTCTAATTGTATTTTTGTGGTGTTGACGGTCATTTCTCCTTTCTTATTTGTGATGTCATTTATTTGAGTCCTTTCTGTCTTCTTTGTGAAGAGTCTGCCTAGGGGGTTTTCAAGTTGATTACTGCTTTCAAGGAACCAGCCCCTGGTTTCCTTGATTTGGTCTAGTGTCTTTTTGGTTTCTATATTCCTTATTTCTGCCCTAAACTCTATTATTTCCTTCCTTCTGCTGCTCTTTTTCTCATTCCTTTAGGTGTAAGTTAGGATTCTTTGAGATTTTTCTTGCTCTTTAAGGTAGGCTTGTATTGCTAGATACTTCCATCATAGACTGCTTTTGCCGCATTCCAAAGGGTTTTACCAGTGTATTTTCATTTTCATTTGTTTCAGTGTGTTTTCTCATTGATTTCCTGTTTGACCCATTCATTTAGTAGCATGTTACTTAACCTCCCTTTACTTGTGGCCTTCCCGCCCCCCCCCCCGCCCTCTTTTTGTGGTTGACTTCAAGTTGCCTAGCTTTGTGGTTAGAAAAGATGCCTGGTCTGATCTCTGTCGTTGGGTACCTCTTGAGGCCTGATTTGTGACCTAGAATGTGATCAATTCTGGAGAACGCCCCAGGTATGCTTGAAAAGAATGTGTACTCTGCCATTTTAGTATGGAGTATTCTGAATATATCTGTTAAACCCTTCTGGTCCAGCGTGTCATTCAAAGCCATTGTTTCCTTGTTGACTTTCTGTTTCTAGGTTCTGTCCATTGATGTGAGTGATGTGTTAAGGTCCTCTACTATCATCATATTATTATAAATGAGTTCCTTTACGGTCGTTGCTAAATGTTTTGTATACTTGGTGATCGCATGTTGGGTGCATCAAAATTTACAATCATTGGATCTTCTTGTTTGGCTGTCCCCTTTAGTATGAGATCGTGTCTGTCTTCATCTCTTGTTATAACTGTATGTATGTATGTATGTATGTACTTTAATTTAAGTCTTAGTTGACATACAGTGCATTCTTGGGTTTAGGAGTAGAATTCGGTGATTCATCCTTTACATACAACACCCAGTGCTCATCACAACAAGTGCTCTTCTTAATACTCGTCCTCCGTCTAGCCCAGCGCTGACCCATCTCCCTCCATCAACTTTCACTTTTGTTTTTCCCTAACATTAAGAGACTCCTGTGGTTTGTTACCACGCTTCTCTTGTCCTGGCTCCTTCCCTAATTTTCATGTGTTTTGTTTCTAACTTCCACATGAGTGAAATCATATATGTGTCTTTCTCTGATTGACGTATTTCACATAGCAAACTACATTCGAGCTCCATCCACATCGTTGCAAATGGCAAGATTTCATTCTTCTTGAAGCTGAGTTATATTTCATTGTACATACATATGTGTGTATATATGAACATACACTTATGTCCATATGCATATACATACGTATACATACACACACACACACACACACCACAACTTCTTTACACCTTCATCAGTTGATGGATACTTGGGCTTTCTCCATAGCTGGGCTACTGTTGATAATTCTGCTATAAATATTGGGTGCATGCAATGTCACTATTAGGTATTTACCCAAAGGGTACCAAAATAGAGTCTCCGTTTTAAAGTTTATTTTGCCTGATATAAGTATTGCTACTGGCTTTCTTTTGACATTATTGGCATGATAAATATTTCTTCCTTCCCTCACTTCAAACCTGCAGGAGACGTGGGGCGCCTGGGTGGCTTAGTCGGTTAAGGGGCCGACTTCGGCTCAGGTCATGATCTCGCGGTCCGTGAGGTCGAGCCCCGCGTCGGGCTCTGTGCTGACAGCTCAGAGCCTGGAGCCTGTTTCAGATTCTGTGTCTCCCTCTCTCTGACCCTCCCCCGTCATGATCTGTCTCTCTCGGTCTCAAAAATAAATAAACATTAAAAAAATGAAAAAACAAATAACAAATCTGCAGGAGACTTCAGTCCAAATAAGGCTTTGTAGGCAGCATCTAGATAGACATTGGTTTTTGTTTGCTTGTTTGTTTGTTTGTTTGTTTGTTTGTTTTGTCCATTCTGACGCCCTATCCAATGTCTTTGGATTGGAGCATTTAGTCCGTTTGTCGTCAGAGTGATTATTGCTAGGTATATATTTAGTCCCATTCTACTAGTTGTTTTGTCATTGTTTCTTGATGTTTTCTCTGATCCTTTCTTGTCTGTAACACTTTTAGTCTTTCCTTTCCACTCAAGAGCCCGATTTAAATATTCTTTTCTTTTGACTGGTGGTACATTTCTTTACTTATTTTTAATATTTCTTCTTTTTAAAATTGAAGCCCAAGTTAGTTACCTTATAGAGGAATACAGTTTCAGCAGTAGAATTTAGTGATCCATCAAGTACAAAATATACCCAATACTCATCCCAAGGTCCACCCCTAATGCCCATCACCCGTTTAGCCCATACCCCTATTCAGTAACCCTCCGGGAACCCTGAGATTCTTCCCTCTATTTAACAGTCTCTTATCATCTGACTCCCTCTCTGTGTGTATCTTATTTTTGCTTTCCTTGCACTATGTTCATCAGTTTTATTAAATTCGACAGATGAGAGAAATCATTGGATGTGTGTCGTTCTCTGACATATTTTGCTTAGCTTAATAAAGTCCGGTTCCATCCCCGTGGTTGCAAAGAGCGAGATTTCATTCTTTTTGATCGCCGAGTAATAGTCCATTGTATGAATATACCATCTCTTCTTTATCCATTCATCTGTCAGTGGTCCTTTGGGCTCTTTGCATAACTTAGCTATTGTTGATAATGCTGCTAGAAATATTGGAGTACACGTGCCACGTCGAGTCAGCGTTCGTGTATCTTTTGGATAAATACCTAGTAGTGCAATTGCTGGGTCCTAGTGTAGTTCTATTTTTTGTTTTGGTGACGAATCTCCATACTATTGTCCACAATGGCTACACCACTTTGCATTCCCACCAGCATTGCAAAAGGGTTCCCTTTCCCTGCATCCTTGCCAACATCTGTCATTTCCGGAGATGTTAATTTTAGCCATTCTGATAGGTGTGAGGGGATATCTCATTGTGGGTTCGATGTGTATTTCAGTGATGACCAGTGAGATTGAGCATCTTTTCATGTGTGACCAATCTGGATGTCATCTTTCTTAAAGTGTCTCTTCATGTCTTTTGCCCATTTCTTCACTGGATTATTTGGTTTCTGGG
This sequence comes from Acinonyx jubatus, assembly GCF_027475565.1. NCBI lineage: Eukaryota > Metazoa > Chordata > Mammalia > Carnivora > Felidae > Acinonyx > Acinonyx jubatus. Next base: position 61,196 of record NW_026463954.1, read on the forward strand.
TGTTGAGGGGGATCAGTTTTTTATAGATTTTGGATACTAACCCTTTATCTGATATGTCACCTGCAAATATCTTCTCCCATTTCATTCACTTGCCTTTTAGTTTGGCTGATTTTGTCCCCTGCTGTGCAGAAGCTTTTTATCTTCAGGACCCAATAGTTCATTGTGGTGTTTATTGCCCTTGCTTCTGGAGACATGACAAACAAGAAGTTGCTGCGGCCAGGATCAAGGAGGTACATTGCCTGTTATCTCCTCTAGGATTTTGATGGTTCCTGACTTACATTTAGATAATTCATCCATTTTGAGGTGTGTGTGTGTGTGTGTGTGTGTGTGTGTGTGGTTTAAGAACAGTGTCCAGGTTCATCATTCTCACTGTCCAGTATTCCTAGTACCATTTGCTGAATACACTCTGATTCCATTGGATATTCTTTCTGTGTTAACAAAGATTACTCACCATATGTTTGAGGGTATATTTCTGGGTTCCAGAGTCTGTTCCATTGACGTCTGTCTCCGTTTCTGTGCCTGTACATACTGTCTTGATGAATGCAGCTTTCTAATACACCATAAATCCAAAATAGTCATGTTTCCACCTTTGTTTTCTTTTTCAACATGACTTTGGCTTTGGGTATCTTTTCTGGATCCTTACACATTTTAGGGTTGTTTGTTCTAGCTCTGTGGAGAAAGCTCGTGTTATTTTGATAGGGATTGCATTGAGTGTGTCGATGGCTTTGGTAGTAGTGACATCTTAACAATGTTTGTTCTTCTCATACGTGAGCATGGAATGTTTTCCATTTCTTTGGGTTTCTTCAATTTTTCTCATAGACGATTGATAGTTTGCTGCTTACATCCCCATTGGGAGAGAGTCTGAGCTAGGGTTAGGGTTCGGTCCAGGACGTTGCCAGGGCCAAAGCAACTCCAGTCTCGTGATCTCCCTAGAGGAATGAAGTAAGGGACCAGGAGACAGCGGGGGTCAAGTGTTTGATTAGGTTTCAAGATCGGGTTAGGATTCGGTTGAGGTTTCCGGTTAGGGGTAGGGTTTGGGTTAGGACCCAAGAGGCTCCAGGTACTGAACCCACAGCAGGGCAGTGGTCACCCGAATGGGCTAAGTTGAGGGCACAGGGGAGAGGGCTGGTAAAGCTCAGTCTTTGGCTTCTTGGCCACGCAAATCTATGGGCCACTGGTCGGGTAGGCCTCAGGAATTCTCTCAGACAACTGCAGCCGGGCCTGCAGAAAGACATTGTGAGGTTCCAGGCACCATGCCGAGGGTCACTGCCCCGCTTCTGGAACCCCAGGTGCGTGGTGTTGCCAGACCTTGGGATTGGGTCCACAAGGGGAGAGAGCCTTAGCTACGGTTAGTGTTTGGACCAGGAACGTAGCCTGGATCGAAGTGACTCCAGTCTCGAGATCTCCCTCGAGAGATGAAGTGAGGGCTCATGTGAAGCTGAGGTTAAAATGAAGGGATAGGGTTCAAGGCCGGCTTAGGATTCGGAGGAGGTTCCGGTTAAGGGTAGGGTTGGGGTTACGTCCCAGGAGGCCCCAGGTGCTGAGGCCAGAACACTTCAGCGGTCTCCTGAAGGACTGAATTCAGGGCAAAATGGAGAGTGCCAGGCACGGTCAGAATCTGTTCTTCCAAGGCCACAAACTCTATGAGAGCCTGGTAGGGGAAGACTCAGGAATCCTCTCTGGCAGGTGCAGCAGGCATGGGAAAGGATATGGTGAGCTTCCAGATACCATACAAAGTGATCATGCAACCCTTCAGACACAAGGCGTATGGTGTTGTCAGACGTAGGGACTGGGTCCCCATGGGGAGAGAGCCTTAGCTAGGAGTAGGGTTTGGTCCAGCGACGTCGCCAGGGCCGAAGCCACACTGATCCCGTAATCTCTCACAAGGCCTGAAATGAGGGCCTATGCGATGGGGATGCTCAAGTATAGGTTTGGTTTTGAGGATGGCTGAGATTTCAGTGGAGGGTTCTGACACAGGGTAGGTTTAGGGTGAAGTTTAGATCCCAGGAGCAACAGACGACGAAACCACAGAAAGACAGTAGTCTCCCTGAAGGGCTAGGTTGAGGACACAAGGCAGGGTGCCAGTCGGGATCCGTCTTGGTCTGCCAAGGCCACACACGTGATTGGGGCCTGGTCAAGGAGGCCTTCGGGATCCTCTCGGGCAGCTGCAGGCGGGTCTTGGAAACGACATGGTGAGCTTCCAGTTTCCATGCCGAGTCAGCCTGCACCGCTTCTGGACCCCAGGCCCGTGGTGTTGTCAGAGGTTGGAATTGGTTCCCCATGGGGAGAGGGCCTTAGCTAGGATTAGGGTTCGGTCCAGGGACGTCGCCAGACCCGTAGCGACTCGAGTCTCGTGATCTCCCTCGAGGGATGATGTCAGGGCCCAGGCGAGAAGGCGACTCTATTGCAGGCATAGGAATCGAGGTAGGCTTCGGTTTCGGTTGAGGGACCCGGATCAGGTTTGGGTTAGGGTTAGGGATAGCTCCGAGTAGGCTCCAGACGCCGAAACAACAGCAGGGCAATGGTGTCGGTGAAGGGCTGAATTGAGTGCACAAGGAACGGTGCCGGTCAGGATCCGTCTTTGGCTGCCAAGGCCACACACGTCAATCGGCCCCTGGTCGAGGAGACCTCCGGAAACCACTCGTGCTGCTGTAGCCGGGCCTGGGAAACGACATGGGGAGCTTCCAGGTTCCATGCCGAGTCAGTCTGCACCGCTCCTGGACCTCACACGAGTGATGTTGTGAGACGTTGGAATTGGGTCCACATGGGGAGAGAGACTTAGCTAGGGTTAGCGTTCGGGCCAGGGACGTCACCATGGCTGAAGCGACTCCAGTCTACTGATCTCCCTTGAGGGCTGAAGTGAGGACCCATGACAGAAGGCGGCTCAATTGCAGGGTTAATGGTCGATACAGGCTTAGGATTTGGTGGAGGATCCCGGATCGGGTTTGGGTTAGGGTTAGGGTTACCTCCCAGGAGGCTCCAGGTGCCGAAACCCCAGCAGGGCAGTAGTCTCCGCGAAGATCTGAGTTGAGGGAACAAGGGACGGAGCCGGTCAGGATCCGTCTTGGGCTGCCAAGGCCATACACGTCGATCCGCCCTGAGAGAGGACGCCTCGGGAATCCTCTCGGACAGCTGCAACCGACCTGGGAAAAGACATGGGGAGCTTCCAGCTTCCATGCTGAGTAAGTCTGCACCGCTCCTGGACCCCAGACGCGTGGTGTTGTCAGACGTCGGAATTGGGTCCCCATGGGGAGAGAGCCTTTGCTAGCGTTAAGGTTCGATCCAGGGACGTCGCCAGGGCCGAAGCGACCACAGTCTCGTGATCTCCCTTGAGGGCTGAGGTGAAGGCCCATGCCATAAGGCGGCTCAATTGCAGGGTTAATGGTCGAGGCAGGCTTAGGTTTCGGTGGAGCGTCTCGGTTTGGGGTAGGGTTCGATTTAGGGTTAACTCCCAGGCGGGTCCAGGCGGCGAAACCACAGCAGAGCAGTGGTCTCCCCGAAGGGCTGAGTGGAAGGCAAAAGGGACGGTGATGGTCAGGATCCGTCTTTGGCAGCAAAGTCCACACACGTCGATCTGCCACTGGTGGAGGAGGCCTCCGGAAACCTCTCTAGCAGCTGCAGCCGGGTCTGGGAAAAACATGGGGAGCTTGCCAGTTCCATGCCGGGTCAGTCTGCACCGTGTCGGAACCTAAAACGAGTGATGTTGTGAGACGTTGGAATTGGGTCCCCATGGGAAGAGAGCCTTAGCAAGGGTTAGTGTTCGGGGCAGGGACGTCGCCAGGGCCGAAGCGACTCCAGTCTCGTGATCTCCCTTGAGGGCTGAACTGAGGGCCCATGCCCGAAGTCGGCTCAACTGCAAGGTTAGGGATCGAGGTAGGCTTAGGTTTCGGTGGAGGTTCCCGGTTCGGGGTAGGGTTAGGGTTAGGGTTAGCTCCCAGGAGGCTGCAGGCGCCGAACCCACAGCAGGGCAGTAGTCTTCGCGAAGGTCTGAGATGAGAGAACAGGGGACGGTGCCGTTCAGGATCCATCTTTGGCTGCCAAGGCCATACACGTCAATCCCCCCTGGTCGAGGAGGTCTCTTGAATCCTCACGGACAGCTGCAGGCTGGCCTTGGAAACGACATGGGGAGATTCCAGCTTCCATGCCCAGTCCGCCGGCCCTGCATCTGGACTCCAGGCACGTGATGTGGTCAGACGTTGGCGTTGGGTCCCATGGGGAGAGAGCCTTAGCTAGGGTTAGGGTTCGGGCCAGGGACGTCGCCATGGCCAAAGCGACTCCGGTCTCGAGATCTCCCTCGAGGGCTGAAGGGAGGGCCCGTGCCAGAAGGCGGCCCAATTGCAGGGTTAGGGATCGAGGCAGGCTTAGGTTTCGGTGGAGGGTCCCGGTTTGGGGTAGGGTTAGGGTTAGGGTTAGCACCCAGGAGGCTCCAGGCGCCGAACCCACAGCAGGGCAGTGGTCTCCGCGAAGGGCTGAGTTGAGGGCATAAGGGACGGTGCCGGTCAGGATCCGTCTTTGGCTGCCAAGGCCACACTCGTCGATCCGCCCTGGTCGAGGAGGCCTCCGGAATCCTCACGGGCAGCTGCAGCCGGGCCTGGGAAACGACATGGGGAGCTTCCAGCATCCATGCCGTGTCCGTCTGCACCTCTTCTGGACCTCAGACGAGTGATGTTGTCACACGTTGGAATTGAGTCCCCTTGGGGAGAGAGCGTTGGCTAGGGTTAGGGTTCGGTCCAGGGACGTCGCCAGGGCCGAAGCGACTCCAGTCTCGTGATCTCCCTTGAGGGCTGAAGTGAGGGCCCGTGCCCGAAGGCGGCTCAATTGCAGGGCTAACGGTCGAGGCAGGCTTAGGTTTCGGTGGAGGGTCCCGGATCGGGTTTGGGTTAGGGACAGGGTTAGCTCCCAGCAGGCTCCAGGCGCCGAAACCACAGCAGGGCAGTGGTCTCCGGGAAGGGCTGCATTGAGTGCCCAAGGAACGGTGCCGGTCGGGATCCGTATTTGGCTGCCAAGGCCGCACACGTGAATCGGCCCCTGGTCGAGGGGACCTCCGGAAACCTCTCGTGCTGCTGTAGCCGGGCCTGGGAAACGACATGGGGAGCTTCCAGCTTCCATGCCGGGTCAGTCTGCACCGCTTCTGGACCTCAGACGAGTGATGTTGTGAGACGTTGGCATTGGGTCCCCATGGGTAGAGAGCCTTAGCTAGGGTTAGCGTTCGGGCCAGGGACGTCGCCAGGGCCGAAGCGACTCCAGTCTCGTGATCTCCCTTGAGGGCTGAAGTGAGGGCCCATGCCGGAAGGCGGCTCAACTGCAAGGTTTGGGATCGAGGCAGGCTTCGGTTTCAGTGGAGGTTCCCGGTTCGGGGTAGGGTTAGGGTTAGGGTTAGCTCCCAGGAGGCTGCAGGCGCCGAACCCACAGCAGGGCAGTAGTCTCCGCGAAGGTCTGAGTTGAGGGCACAGGGGACGGTGCCGGTCAGGATCCATCTTTGGCTGCCAAGGCCATACACGTCGATCCCCCCTGGTCGAGGAGGTCTCTTGAATCCTCACGGACAGCTGCAGGCTGGCCTTGGAAACGACATGGGGAGATTCCAGCTTCCATGCCCAGTCCGCCGGCCCCGCATCTGGACTCCAGGCACGTGATGTGGTCAGACGTTGGCATTGGGTCCCATGGGGAGAGAGCCTTAGATAGGGTTAGGGTTCGGGCCAGGGACGTCGCCATGGCCAAAGCGACTCCGGTCTCGAGATCTCCCTCGAGGGCTGAAGGGAGGGCCCGTGCCAGAAGGCGGCCCAATTGCAGGGTTAGGGATCGAGGCAGGCTTAGGTTTCGGTGGAGGGTCCCGGTTTGGGGTAGGGTTAGGGTTAGGGTTAGCACCCAGGAGGCTCCAGGCGCCGAACACACAGCAGGGCAGTGGTCTCCGCGAAGGGCTGAGTTGAGGGCATAAGGGACGGTGCCGGTCAGGATCCGTCTTTGGCTGCCAAGGCCACACTCGTCGATCCGCCCTGGTCGAGGAGGCCTCCGGAATCCTCACGGGCAGCTGCAGCCGGGCCTGGGAAACGACATGGGGAGCTTCCAGCGTCCATGCCGTGTCCGTCTGCACCTCTTCTGGACCTCAGACGAGTGATGTTGTCAGACGTTGGAATTGAGTCCCCTTGGGGAGAGAGCGTTAGCTAGGGTTAGGGTTCGGTCCAGGGACGTCGCCAGGGCCGAAGCGACTCCAGTCTCGTGATCTCCCTTGAGGGCTGAAGTGAGGGCCCGTGCCCGAAGGCGGCTCAATTGCAGGGCTAACGGTCGAGGCAGGCTTAGGTTTCGGTGGAGGGTCCCGGATCGGGTTTGGGTTAGGGACAGGGTTAGCTCCCAGCAGGCTCCAGGCGCCGAAACCACAGCAGGGCAGTGGTCTCCGGGAAGGGCTGCATTGAGTGCCCAAGGAACGGTGCCGGTCGGGATCCGTATTTGGCTGCCAAGGCCGCACACGTGAATCGGCCCCTGGTCGAGGGGACCTCCGGAAACCTCTCGTGCTGCTGTAGCCGGGCCTGGGAAACGACATGGGGAGCTTCCAGCTTCCATGCCGGGTCAGTCTGCACCGCTTCTGGACCTCAGACGAGTGATGTTGTGAGACGTTGGCATTGGGTCCCCATGGGGAGAGAGCCTTAGCTAGGGTTAGCGTTCGGGCCAGGGACGTCGCCAGGGCCGAAGCGACTCCAGTCTCGTGATCTCCCTTGAGGGCTGAAGTGAGGGCCCATGCCCGAAGGCGGCTCAACTGCAAGGTTAGGGATCGAGGCAGGCTTAGGTTTCGGTGGAGGTTCCCGGTTCGGGGTAGGGTTAGGGTTAGGGTTAGCTCCCAGGAGGCTGCAGGCGCCGAACCCACAGCAGGGCAGTAGTCTCCGCGAAGGTCTGAGTTGAGGGCACAGGGGACGGTGCCGGTCAGGATCCATCTTTGGCTGCCAAGGCCATACACGTCGATCCCCCCTGGTCGAGGAGGCCTCTTGAATCCTCACGGACAGCTGCAGGCTGGCCTTGGAAACGACATGGGGAGATTCCAGCTTCCATGCCCAGTCCGCCGGCCCCGCATCTGGACTCCAGGCACGTGATGTGGTCAGACGTTGGCATTGGGTCCCATGGGGAGAGAGCCTTAGCTAGGGTTAGGGTTCGGGCCAGGGACGTCGCCATGGCCAAAGCGACTCCGGTCTCGAGATCTCCCTCGAGGGCTGAAGGGAGGGCCCGTGCCAGAAGGCGGCCCAATTGCAGGGTTAGGGATCGAGGCAGGCTTAGGTTTCGGTGGAGGGTCCCGGTTTGGGGTAGGGTTAGGGTTAGGGTTAGCACCCAGGAGGCTCCAGGCGCCGAACCCACAGCAGGGCAGTGGTCTCCGCGAAGGGCTGAGTTGAGGGCATAAGGGACGGTGCCGGTCAGGATCCGTCTTTGGCTGCCAAGGCCACACTCGTCGATCCGCCCTGGTCGAGGAGGCCTCCGGAATCCTCACGGGCAGCTGCAGCCGGGCCTGGGAAACGACATGGGGAGCTTCCAGCGTCCATGCCGTGTCCGTCTGCACCTCTTCTGGACCTCAGACGAGTGATGTTGTCAGACGTTGGAATTGAGTCCCCTTGGGGAGAGAGCGTTAGCTAGGGTTAGGGTTCGGTCCAGGGACGTCGCCAGGGCCGAAGCGACTCCAGTCTCGTGATCTCCCTTGAGGGCTGAAGTGAGGGCCCGTGCCCGAAGGCGGCTCAATTGCAGGGCTAATGGTCGAGGCAGGCTTAGGTTTCGGTGGAGGGTCCCGGATCGGGTTTGGGTTAGGGACAGGGTTAGCTCCCAGCAGGCTCCAGGCGCCGAAACCACAGCAGGGCAGTGGTCTCCGGGAAGGGCTGCATTGAGTGCCCAAGGAACGGTGCCGGTCGGGATCCGTATTTGGCTGCCAAGGCCGCACACGTGAATCGGCCCCTGGTCGAGGGGACCTCCGGAAACCTCTCGTGCTGCTGTAGCCGGGCCTGGGAAACGACATGGGGAGCTTCCAGCTTCCATGCCGGGTCAGTCTGCACCGCTTCTGGACCTCAGACGAGTGATGTTGTGAGACGTTGGCATTGGGTCCCCATGGGGAGAGAGCCTTAGCTAGGGTTAGCGTTCGGGCCAGGGACGTCGCCAGGGCCGAAGCGACTCCAGTCTCGTGATCTCCCTTGAGGGCTGAAGTGAGGGCCCATGCCCGAAGGCGGCTCAACTGCAAGGTTAGGGATCGAGGCAGGCTTAGGTTTCGGTGGAGGTTCCCGGTTCGGGGTAGGGTTAGGGTTAGGGTTAGCTCCCAGGAGGCTGCAGGCGCCGAACCCACAGCAGGGCAGTAGTCTCCGCGAAGGTCTGAGTTGAGGGCACAGGGGACGGTGCCGGTCAGGATCCATCTTTGGCTGCCAAGGCCATACACGTCGATCCCCCCTGGTCGAGGAGGCCTCTTGAATCCTCACGGACAGCTGCAGGCTGGCCTTGGAAACGACATGGGGAGATTCCAGCTTCCATGCCCAGTCCGCCGGCCCCGCATCTGGACTCCAGGCACGTGATGTGGTCAGACGTTGGCATTGGGTCCCATGGGGAGAGAGCCTTAGCTAGGGTTAGGGTTCGGGCCAGGGACGTCGCCATGGCCAAAGCGACTCCGGTCTCGAGATCTCCCTCGAGGGCTGAAGGGAGGGCCCGTGCCAGAAGGCGGCCCAATTGCAGGGTTAGGGATCGAGGCAGGCTTAGGTTTCGGTGGAGGGTCCCGGTTTGGGGTAGGGTTAGGGTTAGGGTTAGCACCCAGGAGGCTCCAGGCGCCGAACCCACAGCAGGGCAGTGGTCTCCGCGAAGGGCTGAGTTGAGGGCATAAGGGACGGTGCCGGTCAGGATCCGTCTTTGGCTGCCAAGGCCACACTCGTCGATCCGCCCTGGTCGAGGAGGCCTCCGGAATCCTCACGGGCAGCTGCAGCCGGGCCTGGGAAACGACATGGGGAGCTTCCAGCGTCCATGCCGTGTCCGTCTGCACCTCTTCTGGACCTCAGACGAGTGATGTTGTCAGACGTTGGAATTGAGTCCCCTTGGGGAGAGAGCGTTAGCTAGGGTTAGGGTTCGGTCCAGGGACGTCGCCAGGGCCGAAGCGACTCCAGTCTCGTGATCTCCCTTGAGGGCTGAAGTGAGGGCCCGTGCCCGAAGGCGGCTCAATTGCAGGGCTAATGGTCGAGGCAGGCTTAGGTTTCGGTGGAGGGTCCCGGATCGGGTTTGGGTTAGGGACAGGGTTAGCTCCCAGCAGGCTCCAGGCGCCGAAACCACAGCAGGGCAGTGGTCTCCGGGAAGGGCTGCATTGAGTGCCCAAGGAACGGTGCCGGTCGGGATCCGTATTTGGCTGCCAAGGCCGCACACGTGAATCGGCCCCTGGTCGAGGGGACCTCCGGAAACCTCTCGTGCTGCTGTAGCCGGGCCTGGGAAACGACATGGGGAGCTTCCAGCTTCCATGCCGGGTCAGTCTGCACCGCTTCTGGACCTCAGACGACTGATGTTGTGAGACGTTGGCATTGGGTCCCCATGGGGAGAGAGCCTTAGCTAGGGTTAGCGTTCGGGCCAGGGACGTCGCCAGGGCCGAAGCGACTCCAGTCTCGTGATCTCCCTTGAGGGCTGAAGTGAGGGCCCATGCCCGAAGGCGGCTCAACTGCAAGGTTAGGGATCGAGGCAGGCTTAGGTTTCGGTGGAGGTTCCCGGTTCGGGGTAGGGTTAGGGTTAGGGTTAGCTCCCAGGAGGCTGCAGGCGCCGAACCCACAGCAGGGCAGTAGTCTCCGCGAAGGTCTGAGTTGAGGGCACAGGGGACGGTGCCGGTCAGGATCCATCTTTGGCTGCCAAGGCCATACACGTCGATCCCCCCTGGTCGAGGAGGCCTCTTGAATCCTCACGGACAGCTGCAGGCTGGCCTTGGAAACGACATGGGGAGATTCCAGCTTCCATGCCCAGTCCGCCGGCCCCGCATCTGGACTCCAGGCACGTGATGTGGTCAGACGTTGGCATTGGGTCCCATGGGGAGAGAGCCTTAGCTAGGGTTAGGGTTCGGGCCAGGGACGTCGCCATGGCCAAAGCGACTCCGGTCTCGAGATCTCCCTCGAGGGCTGAAGGGAGGGCCCGTGCCAGAAGGCGGCCCAATTGCAGGGTTAGGGATCGAGGCAGGCTTAGGTTTCGGTGGAGGGTCCCGGTTTGGGGTAGGGTTAGGGTTAGGGTTAGCACCCAGGAGGCTCCAGGCGCCGAACCCACAGCAGGGCAGTGGTCTCCGCGAAGGGCTGAGTTGAGGGCATAAGGGACGGTGCCGGTCAGGATCCGTCTTTGGCTGCCAAGGCCACACTCGTCGATCCGCCCTGGTCGAGGAGGCCTCCGGAATCCTCACGGGCAGCTGCAGCCGGGCCTGGGAAACGACATGGGGAGCTTCCAGCGTCCATGCCGTGTCCGTCTGCACCTCTTCTGGACCTCAGACGAGTGATGTTGTCAGACGTTGGAATTGAGTCCCCTTGGGGAGAGAGCGTTAGCTAGGGTTAGGGTTCGGTCCAGGGACGTCGCCAGGGCCGAAGCGACTCCAGTCTCGTGATCTCCCTTGAGGGCTGAAGTGAGGGCCCGTGCCCGAAGGCGGCTCAATTGCAGGGCTAATGGTCGAGGCAGGCTTAGGTTTCGGTGGAGGGTCCCGGATCGGGTTTGGGTTAGGGACAGGGTTAGCTCCCAGCAGGCTCCAGGCGCCGAAACCACAGCAGGGCAGTGGTCTCCGGGAAGGGCTGCATTGAGTGCCCAAGGAACGGTGCCGGTCGGGATCCGTATTTGGCTGCCAAGGCCGCACACGTGAATCGGCCCCTGGTCGAGGGGACCTCCGGAAACCTCTCGTGCTGCTGTAGCCGGGCCTGGGAAACGACATGGGGAGCTTCCAGCTTCCATGCCGGGTCAGTCTGCACCGCTTCTGGACCTCAGACGACTGATGTTGTGAGACGTTGGCATTGGGTCCCCATGGGGAGAGAGCCTTAGCTAGGGTTAGCGTTCGGGCCAGGGACGTCGCCAGGGCCGAAGCGACTCCAGTCTCGTGATCTCCCTTGAGGGCTGAAGTGAGGGCCCATGCCCGAAGGCGGCTCAACTGCAAGGTTAGGGATCGAGGCAGGCTTAGGTTTCGGTGGAGGTTCCCGGTTCGGGGTAGGGTTAGGGTTAGGGTTAGCTCCCAGGAGGCTGCAGGCGCCGAACCCACAGCAGGGCAGTAGTCTCCGCGAAGGTCTGAGTTGAGGGCACAGGGGACGGTGCCGGTCAGGATCCATCTTTGGCTGCCAAGGCCATACACGTCGATCCCCCCTGGTCGAGGAGGCCTCTTGAATCCTCACGGACAGCTGCAGGCTGGCCTTGGAAACGACATGGGGAGATTCCAGCTTCCATGCCCAGTCCGCCGGCCCCGCATCTGGACTCCAGGCACGTGATGTGGTCAGACGTTGGCATTGGGTCCCATGGGGAGAGAGCCTTAGCTAGGGTTAGGGTTCGGGCCAGGGACGTCGCCATGGCCAAAGCGACTCCGGTCTCGAGATCTCCCTCGAGGGCTGAAGGGAGGGCCCGTGCCAGAAGGCGGCCCAATTGCAGGGTTAGGGATCGAGGCAGGCTTAGGTTTCGGTGGAGGGTCCCGGTTTGGGGTAGGGTTAGGGTTAGGGTTAGCACCCAGGAGGCTCCAGGCGCCGAACCCACAGCAGGGCAGTGGTCTCCGCGAAGGGCTGAGTTGAGGGCATAAGGGACGGTGCCGGTCAGGATCCGTCTTTGGCTGCCAAGGCCACACTCGTCGATCCGCCCTGGTCGAGGAGGCCTCCGGAATCCTCACGGGCAGCTGCAGCCGGGCCTGGGAAACGACATGGGGAGCTTCCAGCGTCCATGCCGTGTCCGTCTGCACCTCTTCTGGACCTCAGACGAGTGATGTTGTCAGACGTTGGAATTGAGTCCCCTTGGGGAGAGAGCGTTAGCTAGGGTTAGGGTTCGGTCCAGGGACGTCGCCAGGGCCGAAGCGACTCCAGTCTCGTGATCTCCCTTGAGGGCTGAAGTGAGGGCCCGTGCCCGAAGGCGGCTCAATTGCAGGGCTAATGGTCGAGGCAGGCTTAGGTTTCGGTGGAGGGTCCCGGATCGGGTTTGGGTTAGGGACAGGGTTAGCTCCCAGCAGGCTCCAGGCGCCGAAACCACAGCAGGGCAGTGGTCTCCGGGAAGGGCTGCATTGAGTGCCCAAGGAACGGTGCCGGTCGGGATCCGTATTTGGCTGCCAAGGCCGCACACGTGAATCGGCCCCTGGTCGAGGGGACCTCCGGAAACCTCTCGTGCTGCTGTAGCCGGGCCTGGGAAACGACATGGGGAGCTTCCAGCTTCCATGCCGGGTCAGTCTGCACCGCTTCTGGACCTCAGACGACTGATGTTGTGAGACGTTGGCATTGGGTCCCCATGGGGAGAGAGCCTTAGCTAGGGTTAGCGTTCGGGCCAGGGACGTCGCCAGGGCCGAAGCGACTCCAGTCTCGTGATCTCCCTTGAGGGCTGAAGTGAGGGCCCATGCCCGAAGGCGGCTCAACTGCAAGGTTAGGGATCGAGGCAGGCTTAGGTTTCGGTGGAGGTTCCCGGTTCGGGTAGGGTTAGGGTTAGGGTTAGCTCCCAGGAGGCTGCAGGCGCCGAACCCACAGCAGGGCAGTAGTCTCCGCGAAGGTCTGAGTTGAGGGCACAGGGGACGGTGCCGGTCAGGATCCATCTTTGGCTGCCAAGGCCATACACGTCGATCCCCCCTGGTCGAGGAGGCCTCTTGAATCCTCACGGACAGCTGCAGGCTGGCCTTGGAAACGACATGGGGAGATTCCAGCTTCCATGCCCAGTCCGCCGGCACCGCATCTGGACTCCAGGCACGTGATGTGGTCAGACGTTGGCATTGGGTCCCATGGGGAGAGAGCCTTAGCTAGGGTTAGGGTTCGGGCCAGGGACGTCGCCATGGCCAAAGCGACTCCAGTCTCGTGATCTCCCTTGAGGGCTGAAGTGAGGGCCCGTGCCCGAAGGCGGCTCAATTGCAGGGCTAATGGATCGAGGCAGGCTTAGGTTTCGGTGGAGGGTCCCGGATCGGGTTTGGGTTAGGGTCAGGGTTAGCTCCCAGCAGGCTCCAGGCGCCGAAACCACAGCAGGGCAGTGGTCTCCGCGAAGGGCTGCATTGAGTGCCCAAGGAACGGTGCCGGTCGGGATCCGTATTTGGCTGCCAAGGCCGCACACGTGAATCGGCCCCTGGTCGAGGGGACCTCCGGAAACCTCTCGTGCTGCTGTAGCCGGGCCTGGGAAACGACATGGGGAGCTTCCAGCTTCCATGCCGGGTCAGTCTGCACCGCTTCTGGACCTCAGACGACTGATGTTGTGAGACGTTGGCATTGGGTCCCCATGGGGAGAGAGCCTTAGCTAGGGTTAGCGTTCGGGCCAGGGACGTCGCCAGGGCCGAAGCGACTCCAGTCTCGTGATCTCCCTTGAGGGCTGAAGTGAGGGCCCATGCCCGAAGGCGGCTCAACTGCAAGGTTAGGGATCGAGGCAGGCTTAGGTTTCGGTGGAGGTTCCCGGTTCGGGGTAGGGTTAGGGTTAGGGTTAGCTCCCAGGAGGCTGCAGGCGCCGAACCCACAGCAGGGCAGTAGTCTCCGCGAAGGTCTGAGTTGAGGGCACAGGGGACGGTGCCGGTCAGGATCCATCTTTGGCTGCCAAGGCCATACACGTCGATCCCCCCTGGTCGAGGAGGCCTCTTGAATCCTCACGGACAGCTGCAGGCTGGCCTTGGAAACGACATGGGGAGATTCCAGCTTCCATGCCCAGTCCGCCGGCCCCGCATCTGGACTCCAGGCACGTGATGTGGTCAGACGTTGGCATTGGGTCCCATGGGGAGAGAGCCTTAGCTAGGGTTAGGGTTCGGGCCAGGGACGTCGCCATGGCCAAAGCGACTCCGGTCTCGAGATCTCCCTCGAGGGCTGAAGGGAGGGCCCGTGCCAGAAGGCGGCCCAATTGCAGGGTTAGGGATCGAGGCAGGCTTAGGTTTCGGTGGAGGGTCCCGGTTTGGGGTAGGGTTAGGGTTAGGGTTAGCACCCAGGAGGCTCCAGGCGCCGAACCCACAGCAGGGCAGTGGTCTCCGCGAAGGGCTGAGTTGAGGGCATAAGGGACGGTGCCGGTCAGGATCCGTCTTTGGCTGCCAAGGCCACACTCGTCGATCCGCCCTGGTCGAGGAGGCCTCCGGAATCCTCACGGGCAGCTGCAGCCGGGCCTGGGAAACGACATGGGGAGCTTCCAGCGTCCATGCCGTGTCCGTCTGCACCTCTTCTGGACCTCAGACGAGTGATGTTGTCAGACGTTGGAATTGAGTCCCCTTGGGGAGAGAGCGTTAGCTAGGGTTAGGGTTCGGTCCAGGGACGTCGCCAGGGCCGAAGCGACTCCAGTCTCGTGATCTCCCTTGAGGGCTGAAGTGAGGGCCCGTGCCCGAAGGCGGCTCAATTGCAGGGCTAATGGTCGAGGCAGGCTTAGGTTTCGGTGGAGGGTCCCGGATCGGGTTTGGGTTAGGGACAGGGTTAGCTCCCAGCAGGCTCCAGGCGCCGAAACCACAGCAGGGCAGTGGTCTCCGGGAAGGGCTGCATTGAGTGCCCAAGGAACGGTGCCGGTCGGGATCCGTATTTGGCTGCCAAGGCCGCACACGTGAATCGGCCCCTGGTCGAGGGGACCTCCGGAAACCTCTCGTGCTGCTGTAGCCGGGCCTGGGAAACGACATGGGGAGCTTCCAGCTTCCATGCCGGGTCAGTCTGCACCGCTTCTGGACCTCAGACGACTGATGTTGTGAGACGTTGGCATTGGGTCCCCATGGGGAGAGAGCCTTAGCTAGGGTTAGCGTTCGGGCCAGGGACGTCGCCAGGGCCGAAGCGACTCCAGTCTCGTGATCTCCCTTGAGGGCTGAAGTGAGGGCCCATGCCCGAAGGCGGCTCAACTGCAAGGTTAGGGATCGAGGCAGGCTTAGGTTTCGGTGGAGGTTCCCGGTTCGGGGTAGGGTTAGGGTTAGGGTTAGCTCCCAGGAGGCTGCAGGCGCCGAACCCACAGCAGGGCAGTAGTCTCCGCGAAGGTCTGAGTTGAGGGCACAGGGGACGGTGCCGGTCAGGATCCATCTTTGGCTGCCAAGGCCATACACGTCGATCCCCCCTGGTCGAGGAGGCCTCTTGAATCCTCACGGACAGCTGCAGGCTGGCCTTGGAAACGACATGGGGAGATTCCAGCTTCCATGCCCAGTCCGCCGGCCCCGCATCTGGACTCCAGGCACGTGATGTGGTCAGACGTTGGCATTGGGTCCCATGGGGAGAGAGCCTTAGCTAGGGTTAGGGTTCGGGCCAGGGACGTCGCCATGGCCAAAGCGACTCCGGTCTCGAGATCTCCCTCGAGGGCTGAAGGGAGGGCCCGTGCCAGAAGGCGGCCCAATTGCAGGGTTAGGGATCGAGGCAGGCTTAGGTTTCGGTGGAGGGTCCCGGTTTGGGGTAGGGTTAGGGTTAGGGTTAGCACCCAGGAGGCTCCAGGCGCCGAACCCACAGCAGGGCAGTGGTCTCCGCGAAGGGCTGAGTTGAGGGCATAAGGGACGGTGCCGGTCAGGATCCGTCTTTGGCTGCCAAGGCCACACTCGTCGATCCGCCCTGGTCGAGGAGGCCTCCGGAATCCTCACGGGCAGCTGCAGCCGGGCCTGGGAAACGACATGGGGAGCTTCCAGCGTCCATGCCGTGTCCGTCTGCACCTCTTCTGGACCTCAGACGAGTGATGTTGTCAGACGTTGGAATTGAGTCCCCTTGGGGAGAGAGCGTTAGCTAGGGTTAGGGTTCGGTCCAGGGACGTCGCCAGGGCCGAAGCGACTCCAGTCTCGTGATCTCCCTTGAGGGCTGAAGTGAGGGCCCGTGCCCGAAGGCGGCTCAATTGCAGGGCTAATGGTCGAGGCAGGCTTAGGTTTCGGTGGAGGGTCCCGGATCGGGTTTGGGTTAGGGACAGGGTTAGCTCCCAGCAGGCTCCAGGCGCCGAAACCACAGCAGGGCAGTGGTCTCCGGGAAGGGCTGCATTGAGTGCCCAAGGAACGGTGCCGGTCGGGATCCGTATTTGGCTGCCAAGGCCGCACACGTGAATCGGCCCCTGGTCGAGGGGACCTCCGGAAACCTCTCGTGCTGCTGTAGCCGGGCCTGGGAAACGACATGGGGAGCTTCCAGCTTCCATGCCGGGTCAGTCTGCACCGCTTCTGGACCTCAGACGACTGATGTTGTGAGACGTTGGCATTGGGTCCCCATGGGGAGAGAGCCTTAGCTAGGGTTAGCGTTCGGGCCAGGGACGTCGCCAGGGCCGAAGCGACTCCAGTCTCGTGATCTCCCTTGAGGGCTGAAGTGAGGGCCCATGCCCGAAGGCGGCTCAACTGCAAGGTTAGGGATCGAGGCAGGCTTAGGTTTCGGTGGAGGTTCCCGGTTCGGGGTAGGGTTAGGGTTAGGGTTAGCTCCCAGGAGGCTGCAGGCGCCGAACCCACAGCAGGGCAGTAGTCTCCGCGAAGGTCTGAGTTGAGGGCACAGGGGACGGTGCCGGTCAGGATCCATCTTTGGCTGCCAAGGCCATACACGTCGATCCCCCCTGGTCGAGGAGGCCTCTTGAATCCTCACGGACAGCTGCAGGCTGGCCTTGGAAACGACATGGGGAGATTCCAGCTTCCATGCCCAGTCCGCCGGCCCCGCATCTGGACTCCAGGCACGTGATGTGGTCAGACGTTGGCATTGGGTCCCATGGGGAGAGAGCCTTAGCTAGGGTTAGGGTTCGGGCCAGGGACGTCGCCATGGCCAAAGCGACTCCGGTCTCGAGATCTCCCTCGAGGGCTGAAGGGAGGGCCCGTGCCAGAAGGCGGCCCAATTGCAGGGTTAGGGATCGAGGCAGGCTTAGGTTTCGGTGGAGGGTCCCGGTTTGGGGTAGGGTTAGGGTTAGGGTTAGCACCCAGGAGGCTCCAGGCGCCGAACCCACAGCAGGGCAGTGGTCTCCGCGAAGGGCTGAGTTGAGGGCATAAGGGACGGTGCCGGTCAGGATCCGTCTTTGGCTGCCAAGGCCACACTCGTCGATCCGCCCTGGTCGAGGAGGCCTCCGGAATCCTCACGGGCAGCTGCAGCCGGGCCTGGGAAACGACATGGGGAGCTTCCAGCGTCCATGCCGTGTCCGTCTGCACCTCTTCTGGACCTCAGACGAGTGATGTTGTCAGACGTTGGAATTGAGTCCCCTTGGGGAGAGAGCGTTAGCTAGGGTTAGGGTTCGGTCCAGGGACGTCGCCAGGGCCGAAGCGACTCCAGTCTCGTGATCTCCCTTGAGGGCTGAAGTGAGGGCCCGTGCCCGAAGGCGGCTCAATTGCAGGGCTAATGGTCGAGGCAGGCTTAGGTTTCGGTGGAGGGTCCCGGATCGGGTTTGGGTTAGGGACAGGGTTAGCTCCCAGCAGGCTCCAGGCGCCGAAACCACAGCAGGGCAGTGGTCTCCGGGAAGGGCTGCATTGAGTGCCCAAGGAACGGTGCCGGTCGGGATCCGTATTTGGCTGCCAAGGCCGCACACGTGAATCGGCCCCTGGTCGAGGGGACCTCCGGAAACCTCTCGTGCTGCTGTAGCCGGGCCTGGGAAACGACATGGGGAGCTTCCAGCTTCCATGCCGGGTCAGTCTGCACCGCTTCTGGACCTCAGACGACTGATGTTGTGAGACGTTGGCATTGGGTCCCCATGGGGAGAGAGCCTTAGCTAGGGTTAGCGTTCGGGCCAGGGACGTCGCCAGGGCCGAAGCGACTCCAGTCTCGTGATCTCCCTTGAGGGCTGAAGTGAGGGCCCATGCCCGAAGGCGGCTCAACTGCAAGGTTAGGGATCGAGGCAGGCTTAGGTTTCGGTGGAGGTTCCCGGTTCGGGGTAGGGTTAGGGTTAGGGTTAGCTCCCAGGAGGCTGCAGGCGCCGAACCCACAGCAGGGCAGTAGTCTCCGCGAAGGTCTGAGTTGAGGGCACAGGGGACGGTGCCGGTCAGGATCCATCTTTGGCTGCCAAGGCCATACACGTCGATCCCCCCTGGTCGAGGAGGCCTCTTGAATCCTCACGGACAGCTGCAGGCTGGCCTTGGAAACGACATGGGGAGATTCCAGCTTCCATGCCCAGTCCGCCGGCCCCGCATCTGGACTCCAGGCACGTGATGTGGTCAGACGTTGGCATTGGGTCCCATGGGGAGAGAGCCTTAGCTAGGGTTAGGGTTCGGGCCAGGGACGTCGCCATGGCCAAAGCGACTCCGGTCTCGAGATCTCCCTCGAGGGCTGAAGGGAGGGCCCGTGCCAGAAGGCGGCCCAATTGCAGGGTTAGGGATCGAGGCAGGCTTAGGTTTCGGTGGAGGGTCCCGGTTTGGGGTAGGGTTAGGGTTAGGGTTAGCACCCAGGAGGCTCCAGGCGCCGAACCCACAGCAGGGCAGTGGTCTCCGCGAAGGGCTGAGTTGAGGGCATAAGGGACGGTGCCGGTCAGGATCCGTCTTTGGCTGCCAAGGCCACACTCGTCGATCCGCCCTGGTCGAGGAGGCCTCCGGAATCCTCACGGGCAGCTGCAGCCGGGCCTGGGAAACGACATGGGGAGCTTCCAGCGTCCATGCCGTGTCCGTCTGCACCTCTTCTGGACCTCAGACGAGTGATGTTGTCAGACGTTGGAATTGAGTCCCCTTGGGGAGAGAGCGTTAGCTAGGGTTAGGGTTCGGTCCAGGGACGTCGCCAGGGCCGAAGCGACTCCAGTCTCGTGATCTCCCTTGAGGGCTGAAGTGAGGGCCCGTGCCCGAAGGCGGCTCAATTGCAGGGCTAATGGTCGAGGCAGGCTTAGGTTTCGGTGGAGGGTCCCGGATCGGGTTTGGGTTAGGGACAGGGTTAGCTCCCAGCAGGCTCCAGGCGCCGAAACCACAGCAGGGCAGTGGTCTCCGGGAAGGGCTGCATTGAGTGCCCAAGGAACGGTGCCGGTCGGGATCCGTATTTGGCTGCCAAGGCCGCACACGTGAATCGGCCCCTGGTCGAGGGGACCTCCGGAAACCTCTCGTGCTGCTGTAGCCGGGCCTGGGAAACGACATGGGGAGCTTCCAGCTTCCATGCCGGGTCAGTCTGCACCGCTTCTGGACCTCAGACGACTGATGTTGTGAGACGTTGGCATTGGGTCCCCATGGGGAGAGAGCCTTAGCTAGGGTTAGCGTTCGGGCCAGGGACGTCGCCAGGGCCGAAGCGACTCCAGTCTCGTGATCTCCCTTGAGGGCTGAAGTGAGGGCCCATGCCCGAAGGCGGCTCAACTGCAAGGTTAGGGATCGAGGCAGGCTTAGGTTTCGGTGGAGGTTCCCGGTTCGGGGTAGGGTTAGGGTTAGGGTTAGCTCCCAGGAGGCTGCAGGCGCCGAACCCACAGCAGGGCAGTAGTCTCCGCGAAGGTCTGAGTTGAGGGCACAGGGGACGGTGCCGGTCAGGATCCATCTTTGGCTGCCAAGGCCATACACGTCGATCCCCCCTGGTCGAGGAGGCCTCTTGAATCCTCACGGACAGCTGCAGGCTGGCCTTGGAAACGACATGGGGAGATTCCAGCTTCCATGCCCAGTCCGCCGGCCCCGCATCTGGACTCCAGGCACGTGATGTGGTCAGACGTTGGCATTGGGTCCCATGGGGAGAGAGCCTTAGCTAGGGTTAGGGTTCGGGCCAGGGACGTCGCCATGGCCAAAGCGACTCCGGTCTCGAGATCTCCCTCGAGGGCTGAAGGGAGGGCCCGTGCCAGAAGGCGGCCCAATTGCAGGGTTAGGGATCGAGGCAGGCTTAGGTTTCGGTGGAGGGTCCCGGTTTGGGGTAGGGTTAGGGTTAGGGTTAGCACCCAGGAGGCTCCAGGCGCCGAACCCACAGCAGGGCAGTGGTCTCCGCGAAGGGCTGAGTTGAGGGCATAAGGGACGGTGCCGGTCAGGATCCGTCTTTGGCTGCCAAGGCCACACTCGTCGATCCGCCCTGGTCGAGGAGGCCTCCGGAATCCTCACGGGCAGCTGCAGCCGGGCCTGGGAAACGACATGGGGAGCTTCCAGCGTCCATGCCGTGTCCGTCTGCACCTCTTCTGGACCTCAGACGAGTGATGTTGTCAGACGTTGGAATTGAGTCCCCTTGGGGAGAGAGCGTTAGCTAGGGTTAGGGTTCGGTCCAGGGACGTCGCCAGGGCCGAAGCGACTCCAGTCTCGTGATCTCCCTTGAGGGCTGAAGTGAGGGCCCGTGCCCGAAGGCGGCTCAATTGCAGGGCTAATGGTCGAGGCAGGCTTAGGTTTCGGTGGAGGGTCCCGGATCGGGTTTGGGTTAGGGACAGGGTTAGCTCCCAGCAGGCTCCAGGCGCCGAAACCACAGCAGGGCAGTGGTCTCCGGAAGGGCTGCATTGAGTGCCCAAGGAACGGTGCCGGTCGGGATCCGTATTTGGCTGCCAAGGCCGCACACGTGAATCGGCCCCTGGTCGAGGGGACCTCCGGAAACCTCTCGTGCTGCTGTAGCCGGGCCTGGGAAACGACATGGGGAGCTTCCAGCTTCCATGCCGGGTCAGTCTGCACCGCTTCTGGACCTCAGACGACTGATGTTGTGAGACGTTGGCATTGGGTCCCCATGGGGAGAGAGCCTTAGCTAGGGTTAGCGTTCGGGCCAGGGACGTCGCCAGGGCCGAAGCGACTCCAGTCTCGTGATCTCCCTTGAGGGCTGAAGTGAGGGCCCATGCCCGAAGGCGGCTCAACTGCAAGGTTAGGGATCGAGGCAGGCTTAGGTTTCGGTGGAGGTTCCCGGTTCGGGGTAGGGTTAGGGTTAGGGTTAGCTCCCAGGAGGCTGC